>NC_057812.1:312099307-312102559 GCF_018294505.1 Triticum aestivum
TCATCCAGAGGCAGCATTGATCGGCTTCAGTTAGCAGCAGTAGCGAAGGAATCGCTCGATCGGGTTCAGTTAACAGCCATCGATCGATCGCTCGGGTTCAGTAACGTGTAGCCTGCAGTGCAATCGCTCGGGTTCTGTTAGAGCCCAACGCCTCGCTTGGGTTCAGTTAGAGCCAACGCCTCGCACACATGCGCGTACGTGTACGAGAGAAACGCGCATCGCTCAGCCCCCGACCTCCCACCGTAACCGGGAACTCCCCGAAATTTTCCTCCCCTCGCTTCTACCATGGTTTTTTCCGTCATGGATGGCCCAAAGAATGTCATGCAGCTGCGTCTTCGGCCCGCCTAGGACGAAAAGCCCATTTTCTGTCATGATTTTTTATCATAGAAGTAGGAGCCCACCACATCTATGATGATACCGGGTTTTGTCACAATTATCGTCATAGAAGTGTCATATGTATGACAGAAAAAAAATTCGTTCGGCCCAAAATGTCACGGATGTGTCTTTTTTTTTGTAGTGGGACGTGGCAGTCATGAGTTTTCAACCCTTGTACCTTGTTTCCATCTGCACTGACTCTCCTTTTAGGGTTGGAAGCAAATCCATGTGGGAATCTCACACGTGACAGGACCTCACAGAATTCTTTTCTTTTTACCTTGTCCAAGACGTACACAGCTGGTGCCATATCCCGTGGTTTACCTTCATCTTGCACCTGCAAATCCTTTCTGATAACCAGGTGTGTCAAATCAATCCTAGATTTTAAGGTATCTTTCGTCTTGCCTTCAATATTAAGAAGTGTGGCGATAATGTTGTCACATATATTTTTCTCGATGTGCATCACATCAAGATTATGCCGCAGATCCAAATCTTTCCAATACTCCAAGTCCCACAAAGTGGACCTACGGGTAAACAATAATCTCTCTTCTACCCTGCCACACTTCCTTTTCCCTCTACCATTACCAGGATGGTTTCCTGGTGTAATATGCCTGACCTTCTCTAATTCCACTTGCAACTCATCGGCGGTGAGCCTCTTTGGCGCATCACGATTTTCATGCTTTGCATCGAACACATGTCTTCAGTATTTTCTAGGATGCGGCTTGTCCTTGGCAAGGAAACAGCGGTGTCCAATGTAACAGATCTTGCTAAGTATTGCGTATGACAGCAGATTCCTGTCACAGCAAACACATGCATTGTAACCATGTGTCGTTCGCCCTGACATAGTGCCCAAAGCCGGATAATCATGGATGGACCAAATTATAATAGCACGCAGAAAGAAATCAGCTGGTGGGCTGCTATATAGGTCTTGAGTGAGAACACCCTTCCATAGCTGTTGAAGTTCCTCCACGAGAGGCTCCATGAACAAATCAAAATCCTTTCTAGGACTTTTTGGACCTGGGATGAGCAAGGCCATCATGTAGTTTGATTCTTTGGTGAAGACATTTGGAGGCATGTTGTAAGGGATAACAAGCACTGGCCACATGCTATATGTGGCGCTCTGGTGGCCAAATGGGTTAAATCCATCTGAAGCTAAGCCAAGTCTAATGTTTCTCGGTTCAGTAGCAAACTCTTTGTGTTTATCATTGAAGCTTTTCCACTCACTACCATGAGATGGATGGCTCATTACATTCAGATCTCTGTACTCCTGGTTCCTAGAATGCCACAGTACATCCTCTCTTGTTTCAGCATCATGAAACAACCTCTGCAATCTTGGTGTGATTGGAAAATGTCTCAGAACATTATGAGGAATCCTCTTCACAGCATCGCCATCTTTCCATCTTGATGATTTGCATTTCGGGCATTCACTTAAGTTGGCATAACCCTTCCAGAACAGAACACAATTATTCTTACAAACATGGATCATATCATATCCAATTCCAACTGCACGAAGGAAATTCTTCATTTTACTGTAGGTGTGTGGCAGCTCAGATACATCTGGGGAAGATTTGCGGAAAGCAGCCAACATCGCATCAAATGATTTGTTGGTCATCCGCTCAGATGTCTTCACCTGAAAAAAGGTGACCATAGCTGAGAATACTGACAGCTTATTTCCTGGGGTGACAGCAACGTTGCATTGTTCCAACATGCGGGCCCACCGTTTTTCTTCTGCAGGTGAAAGTTCATGGAATGCACGAGCATTTTGTAGCATTGTTTCAATGTTGTTCAAACTCACTGGCTCCGCCACCACCACCTCCTCCTCCTCTTCCACCTGAGCATCAGGCAGATCAAGATGGTGATCTGCTGCTTCCACGTAGTCAATAACATTGATGTTCACAGCTTCACCATAATGAACCCACCTAGTATATGTGAACGACATCCCATACAAGTGTAGATGATTTTGCACACTTTACTGGGGTCTTGTAACTGAATTCATACAACTGCTACACGGGCAGAGCACATCTGATTTCGGACCACCATACTTAGCTCTGATAAAGTTCATGAAGTTTTCAACCCCCTAGACATATGCAGCGGAGAATCTTCGAGCAAAAGTTATCCAAGTCATGTCCATCTGTTAGAGATACAAATTAGTTCTTCTACAAGATATTACAGGAAAAACATATATGCTTTTTTATGAAGTCCAGAAAAAATACCTAGGTCGATGTTTAAAGGTATGGCAAGATATTTGGACGAGCAGATCTAAGTAACGAAACATATGTAAAGCTAATTCAGCAAATAGATTTGAGTGCCAAATTATGGCAGGTTGTTTCAGCAGTCAATGAGGTCAAGCACACAGCCATCGAACTATCGAAGGCCATCGCAGCAACAAAGATCGAGTATAAAACAGTGTAGAGCTATTTCACCTAACAGATTGGCTACTAGACCATGGCAATCTACGTCACAATAAATATATGGCAGGATATTTTAGCAACTAATCGGCCTTGGCATGCCATCTCAGCTAAGCAGATTGAGTGCAGAACAGGGCAAGGAAGCTTCTAAAGCACAGCATATTGACAATAAACTACTTCGGCAAATAATGATATTAACAGCGTCTATCAGCTAACATTCAGCGCTACACCGACATGAACGGGGCCTCAGTCTAGAATGTGCATACCGTGGGAGAAGCTGACCACCGTGTGTCTCCACACGAACGTCGCCAGTGGTGGCGGCGCTGACCGCCGTGCGCCTCCACAAGAACATAGCCAGAGGTGGCAGCGCGGCTAGAGGATGACAGTCTACGAGAGCATACTGTGGGAGCGAGAGGATCGCCAAACCGCGGTGCCGACGTATCGGCACGGCGGGGAGGGCGGCTTTGGCGGA
>NC_057812.1:312102851-312111865 GCF_018294505.1 Triticum aestivum
AGAGTTTGGCGCATGGTCAGTTTCTCCAAGTGCAGTTCCACGTGTCAGTGAAGAGGCAAGCCGAAGCGCGTTCCATTTGCGTGAGCCGTGTGCAGGACCGAACGTATGTGGGGTGCAACGCGACCACGACAGGAGTGTTGTGAGTGTACCGCCTTTTTTCCTTTTAAACTAGGTGCTTCGCCCCCTCAAAAAAAATTGTTGCTTCGCGTGATCCATCGATACTACTACTAGTAATCCGGTAATCCCGAGTAAAACGGCACGGCCGGGTCTTTTCCCGCGCGATATGGTGGGAGGTTGGCTTAGTCGGGTTTTTTAGGACGAGTAATGCTACACCTACGTAATCCCAGTTACGTAATTAATGTAATGTGAAACGTGTGAGCTGCTGATTGTAGATTGGGGGTAGGAGGGGACCACCACCATGAAAATCGGGTTAGGAGAGAGAGAGGCAATTTACGTTAACCCTTTCGTAGGTTCCCGTAGATGTAGAAAGATGTGAAATGCGTGAATGTGTAGTGGACATACTATTGGAGTGCCTAAGATAATTTGTGTATGTATAGACCCTATGTGTTTATTTTAGTTCGCATGTTAGATTTGTCTCGGTTCAATAAAAAGCAGAGTTGGTGATGATGGTGTGCCTGTCATCCTGCAATATAGGCCGTCCGATCTATATCTAATGGATTGGAAGGAAACTATGACAATTTACCTGCACTCCTCTCCACATTTGCAGATAAGGCTTTCCCTCGTTCATCCTTTTCTCCCACAAGATCTTGATCTTCCGTGCAACGCATGGGCATCTTGCCAGTACTCCTACAATATGTATATTATTGTGAAAGTTCATATACATCGGCCGTGATTAATGCAAACACGGCAGATTTTCATTACATTTCGAACTTTTATAGGACAGAAAAATAAAAGAAACCCGACCCTAAACCTATTCTACGGTGGCGACCGGCATCCTCCATCTGCGATCTCTATGTACGGGGGCGGGGTTCAAGACCCATGAAGTGAAGGTGCGGTCTCCGGCGAGGAAGAGTAGAACACAGGATACGGACCGGCCAGTTGGCACACCATGCCCTGCCGCCTCCCATGCCCTACTCATCCTTGGGGGAGTCCCCGACCTCGGTGGTGCCAGACATTGGACGGCGGCAAGTAGGACGCGTGGCTGATGGTGCTCTCGTCATCGGCCGCCAGCGTGGCCACCGCTTGTGCGGTCGCGTCCGCGTCCGGCTACGACGCTATTGCGTCGCAAGAGGCGACTTGAGAGAGGGCGGTGACCTCGAGCTTCATCCCCGAAGACAAGCTCTCCCGCAGAGCGTTCGCACTTGTGGTCATGGCGGATGTGGTGCCAGGTAGGAGGACGATGCGCTATGGTGTGGAGGTTAGCTGGGTGTTGCCTCTTTAAGTAGCGCATTCCGGTGAGGCCAAGCGTCCGGGTGCGTCATTAAGTCACCGGAGTTGGTTCCTCGGGCACCGAGCCTCTTAATGATGACATACGAACGAACGGCATGAATGCGGGCAGCTAGCGCCGGCTGGGAACGCACCGCGTGACGGCGAGAGGGATGAGGATTTTGGTGTGCTAGGGTAGTCAGCTACGGTCATGGCAATGTTGGAGATGCCCTTTGCTCACATGCGATCCCCGCATGTCATTGAAAAAGCACGACGACCCGGCATGGTCTCAGGTCCAGAGGATGCAGTTGGCCGCGCTACACCACTCCGCGGACGCATCGCGGCGCCCCGTGCATCCTCGACGAGCCGGGTGTTGGGGTGTGTTTGGATTGTGGCTAAAGTGCACCTTACCAAAATTTTGGTCATGACCCAAAGATTGGTCTTTGTTTGGATGGTTGCCATTTTTTTGGCATGCCAATGAACTCTAGCCAACTCTAGTTCATTTTTCTTGCCAATGTCGGCCAAATCATGGGCAACCAATACCTCAACCAAAATTTTGGTCATGACCCAAAGATTGGTCTTTGTTTGGATGGTTGCCATTTCTTTGGCATGCCAATAAACTCTAGCCAACTCTAGTTCATTTTTCTTGCCAATGTCGGCCAAATCATGGGCAACCAATACCTCAACCAAAATTTTGGCTACCCAATGCTTTGATGGGGCAACCTTGGGCGCAGACCAAACATACCGTTGGTCGTGCCATAGCACTAACGCCACCCTCGGCACACTGAAACCGACCGTGTCTAGCTACGATATGAGCGTGTTGCTCACCGCGGTCACCGTGTCCAGAGGCTGTGCTGGAGCTGAGCCCCGTTGTTGGCCCCAACGACCCACATGAACGGTTGTCAGTCGCGAGGAGGTCGTGGGCCAGCTCCTCCATTGGACTAGTTTGCGCTATGTCGTCCCGACGGGTGTGCCCCACATGTCGGTTTCCCTGTTTTCCCGGCCATATTCGAGCGTCAGTGCTCCACGTTGCGCATTAGGCCTTTCACTATGTAGGCCAAGCGAGACAACTTATTGTTTATTTGAGCCGTTCAAGTATAATCATGTGGTGTTTGCTTATTTCTCATTCCTCTCCAACCCTCTTCTCCATCGATCATGTTGCCCTCCAGTCGAGTCCATCCTCCCGCATGCCTCATTTGAACATTCCGCCGAGTATCATTCGCATGTACCCACCCTAGTCCTCTTTCAATAGATCTCCGGACCCCGAGATGAAATCGAGAGGGAATGAGTGGGGGCACGTGATACCTAAGGCGGATTCAAAATTTCGAACCGATGATCATAGCATCCGCAAATCATATATAAAGGGTATTCAATGTTCGTTTCGTTTTTGAATGTACAATATACTCCCTCCTATCCTTTCTAGTTTACATATAAGTTTTATGTGTAGTCAAAGTATCTCTACTTTGATCAAAAATGTATCAACATTCAACAACGCCCAATCAATATTGTTAGATTCGTACGTACTCCTAGATTTGTACTCGAGATGGTTTCCAATTTGACTATTGACAAGATTAATAGTACATGAGATGTATAATGTGAAAATTATATCATTGTAAACTCCTTTCACATACGAATTTGACCATATGCTTTGTGTAAGTTGCATGTCATATATTATTACTCTAACATTTGGTCAAAGTTAGCCTCGAAAAATGCATTAGACCCTGTATGCTTTGTGTAAGTTGCATGTCATATATTATTACTCTAACATTTGTGTAAGTTGCATGTCATATATTATTAATCTAACATTTGGTCAAAGTAGTATAGTGGAAGTGGATCCTCTGACGTAGGTATCCCTACCTTACCCTCCCTTTTGGTCACTTACTGGCGGACCCCATGCTTGCTAGGCCCCGCATGGTAGTTACTCAATGGGTTCGGCCATGTCAGGGGATCCTCATCCGTATTATACTCCCTCTGTTTTTATTTACTCCTCATAAAACAGAGGGAGTGGTGGTATAATAAATGACGCGGGCGGGGGAGGGTGAGGGACGTCGGTTTGCTCTCAACTGCGGTCCCACAAGCAAGCGAAAACACAAGATGAAGCGCGTTCCATTCAGTGAGGGACGTGGAGGGTCCAGCGTGCCGGGCTGCAACGCGAACGCGACAACAGCGATATACAGTCAAAACCGATTGACCGGTCGTCACCGGAACCACTATTCACACCAGAACCTTCGCTGCTCGGCCTACGACAGCCACTGCCCTAAAACCACACCAAATCTCCATCCCATTCCCCCACCTTTTGATCCCCTAGCCCGCATCAAGCGTCCCCTAGTTCGCCGGAAAGCCATGGTGCGCCACAAGATCACTTACTACAAGATGCTGACGCCGGAGCGCCGCGCAGAAATCGCGGCGGCTGTCGGCGCCACAGACCTCCATTCCCAAGCTCACTTTGCGGTGGGCCAATACCCGAGTTCTCTAGAGCCAAGCTACGAGCAGGAGGAAGCCGATCCAATGTTCATGGCGGAGGTCGCGGCGCAGAAGCCCTCCGATGGGTATGAGACGATGGACGTCGACTTCGTGCCCGCGTCCGAGTCCCCCATGGTGCAGGCGGACGAGCGGTTCAACATGGCGATACTAAAGGAGGACCGGGAGGCAGAGGCTCAACTCGACGCGGAGCGCGCGCATGCCGCTGCCATCGAGGCTCTCCTGCAGGTGGAACCAGATGTCGTGGATGTGAACCGGGCGGCGGAGGCTCAACTTGAGGTAGAGCGCGCGGATGCCGCTGCCATCGAGGCCCTCCTATAGGCAGAACCGAACGTCCTGGACTTGAACCGGGCGGCAGAGGCTCGACTCGACGCAGAGCGCGCGGATGCCGCTCTCGTCGATGCCCTCCTGCAGGCGGAACTAGACATCCTGGACTTGAGCCGCACGACGGAGGCTCGACTCGACGCGGAGCACGCGGATGCCGCTGCCATCGAGCCCTCCTGCAGGCGAAACCAGACATCCTCGACTTGAACCGGGTTGTGCTCTCATCCGTGCAGAGCGCCCGCACGCTCCGCTTGGACGAGTAGCTAGAGGCCGAGGACAACCACGGTGCGGAGACACACATCGGCAGTGACGGCTGGTTCGCGCCGGCAGCCAAAGACGACGAGGCCGTCTCTTTCCGCGAGTAGTGATAGTTTTTCTTTATGTTGTTGTTTTTATGGATCTTTTACTGTGTAAAAACATATGTTTGTTATGCAAGTTGCCTAACTTGGGCCGGTCTACCATTTCAGGCGGTTGGATGAATATCCTACGTCTCCTAACCCTTCTTTCCTTCTTCCTCACTTGTTCTTCTTCCCCAACAGACTACCGCATGGGCCGTACGGATACTCCCCAACATGCGGTTGGATAAACATACTCTATGAATGAAAATTATGTGTCAGCGATAGGAGGGATGAGTTTGGTTTGTTCACATGCGACAGCACGTGTCAGTGAGGGTGTGTTCCCTTGGTTGGGTTTGCGGCGTGCAGGAGCGACTGTGTGAGGGTGCGGTGCGACCGCGGCATGCAGGAGCGACCGTGTGAGGGTGCAGTGCGATCGCGACAGCCGTGCGCAAGTGTACCTCCTTCTCATTTTGAAAACTTTAGGCAAGCTTGGCAAAAATGTGTGGCGAAGTTTGGCAATGCAAGGCCTAGACCCAAACAGGATAAGTACGTACGTATTAGGAGTACTAGTGTTAAAAAAGAAAGGCGGGGTTTTCCTTCGCGAAATTTAATCGATACAAATCCTCATTTCACGTGTCAGTTAATGCATATTTTTTTCTCCAAAGACCAAAGAGCTAACCATCTCACTCCTCATCGCTTGATTAATGCAGCGCCATGCAAACCAGCCTTCTCACTTCCGCATGCATGCAGGGGATATTACTGTCCTTGGTTGCTAACCCCATCAATTTTGCCTCAATTAGTGTTAGTGGCCCTTTGCAAATTGTAATTTTGATATACTGGCCTTGTGTACAAAAAAATGGAGGTAGTAACTATATTTGACTTCCTTCCCCATTGCGGTCACGTCGACGATATCTTTTTTTGGTGGTTTGGTGAAGTGCGTTCGACGGAGAACACCATTGAGGGAGACCACGGTAAGTCGTTCGCAAGTGCCGCCTGCAAGCCGAGACAACCGCATTATTTGCATCCAGGAAGTCCTTTGCTAGTACTCCCTCTAGTCCTTTTTTCTTTGCGTCTAAGGTCCAACCCGTATACCAAGGAGAGGAGTAATTAGCAAAAAAATGGACTGTTTTGCCCCTGGATTCATTTGAGGAGACCCTGGTTGCATGCGAGATTGGCTCAGACTTTGCATGCATGTCATCTCTCTCTCCCCTATCCATCTCTCTGCAGGCATGTGCCTCTCACTCTCTCTCCTGTTTCTGCATGCAAGCAGCTCTTTCTGCCTTGGGAAGATGCGAAGCACATGGGAAAGAGAGATGGAATTACTGCAGGCATGCATGCGGTGGAAAGGGATGGAGGGCCCGGTTGGAAAGAGCAGCAAAAAATGCCAATGCGCACAGCATTGCGGGGAAAACGAAATTTTCTTAGACGCGGACAAAAAAGGACCGGAGGGAGTACTACTAGGAGTACTAGTGCGGTGAGATGGTTTCTTGAAAAAGACGATGGAGAAGCGGAGACAGCGAAGAGTAAAATGATGGTTGCTTCGTCCGTGCTTTTGTGATTTGACGCCTCACTGCTTTGTGATTTGTGATAGAAGGGACAGGGGAGTAGACTCTGTGCTCTATACTGTACTACATGCGTCCAAGCATGGGAGAAAGAGGAGAGACGTTGCATTTTTCTATTCCTTCAATCAATCAATCAGGGAGCTTCGGTTCCATCTTTTTGGTTTTGGCAACACTGTCCACAATGGTTCCCACGATGCCAAAAGCTATTTTCACATTTGGCTACACATTGTGGATGCCCTTAACCATACCACTTGGTTTTGCTCCAGTGTGCTATCTATACAAATCTCAATTATATTGATCTAAAAAATTATAGAATCAAGATTAGTAAAAAGGAGGTGATTTGTCGTATGGATGGCGGGGGAGGTTTCTTATTTGAGCAATGCTACATCCACGTAATGGTTTACGTAAAGTTACGAAGTGATGTGATGTGGGACTATTTGATTGGATTAAAGGAGAGGATTAGGCCCACCCCACCTGAAAATCAGGGGGGCATATATAGATTAGATGGAAAGTATACGTAGCAGCTACGTAGCCCTTTGTAAGTCTAGGATTAGGCTTCTTATTTTCGGAGGACGTTGTCCTGGCGGTTTGCTAACATGCGGTCCCACGTGTCAGTGCTTTACCAAGCCGATCCGCGTCCCACATGAGGCAGAACAACAGTAGAAGCAACACGTGGTTAAGTTGAAGAAGATGATGGAGAAGCGGATTCAGCGACGAGTGAAATGATGGTTGCTTCGTCCCTCCAACTTAACTGCAGGAAAGGTGCATCTTTGTGATTTGACGCCTCATTGCTCATTACTACGCCGGCGCCATGACTGGGGTGCTTCACCCCGGCTACTCTGCACTGTATTCCGGTATGGCACGTGGACCCGGTAGCTTGATGTCCCACATGTCAGCGAAAGGGACTAGAAGATTTATGAAAGCGAGCGCTCCACTCTTACGACGGAGGAGTAGACGACACGACGGCCCAGTGAACTGTCACTTGTACTGTATAGTACTATAGTTTTGCTGTTTCGCACGATCCATCGATACAAACCCGATTAAACAGGAAAGGGCGGGATTTTTCCTGCGCGGTAGATGATACTTGCCATACATTTCAAAGGCAATTTTAATGTATGCAAACTGAATAATTATAAGTAACAATATGATATCTAGTAAAACTAAAAACACATATGATTTATTGTGTTAGAGTGTAGTAGTAGTGCTGTATTGGATAGTTGTTAGATGTAACATGTGAGAACGTGTAGAGATGTAGTTTTGGAGGGCCTACAGAGAGAAAAGCGTAATACAGTCACCGAACTTCAGAATAAGCTGATTACGGTCACTATATACGTTTTGCGGTGATTATACGGTCACTTGCTCACAGTTCAGCATCGGATTGCACTCTGTTGACCGACCAAATAGTCTGCACGGCGCCATGTTGACTAGTTAAATTGACCACGTTCCTTGTGGGTCCCGCCTGTTAGTTCGCATAGGCAAAAGGTCAGATAAACACAAATTTACGCAGGCGCGACAAGGCTCCAACCCGTGCGCGAGAATCACCTGGTAGTGTATGTGTCTGTCAGGGCCTGATGTGTGCGCATGCACGTGTAGGTTGAGCACTTGAGCATGAGAGTGTGTATCGGTCGTGTGGTGTACTGGTGTGTGCATGCATGCATGCGTGTGTGTGTGAGTGAGTGTTGCGTGCGTGCGTGTGAGTGTTGCATGCGTGCGTGGATGTGTGTGTATGTGTGAGTGTTGCGTGCGTGCATGGGTGCATGTGTTTGTGTGAGTTTTGCATGGATGCAGTTCGTGTGCATGCGTGCGTGTGTGTATAATCACCACACCAGCTCCTGTGTGTTAAAACAAACGGCTCAGCATACCAATACAAGGCCACCTTGTCCGCTGTGCCCGCGGTCATGACTTCGAACCACCATCCAAATATTTTTTTTGTCGTTTGTTTTCATTCTTACTAGCAAGATGCCCGTGTGTTGCACGTAACATCAAGATGCATTTGTATGACTTGTTTATCTTGTGAGAGAAAAGGATGAACGAGGGAAGGCTTTATTTGCAAATGTGGAGAGGTGTGTGGGTACCTTTTTACAAAATTGCCATAGTTTCTTTCCTATTCGTCAGATATAAATCGGACGGCCTATATTGCAGGATGGCAGGCACACCATCATCACCAACTCTGTTTTTTATAATAGTGTAATTTACGTATTTTATAAGAGTGTAGATGTAGAGTAGATACAAGTCGACAGGTGGGCACGATGGTAGTGAGATAATGTGATGCAACACTAGAGGTGCCACGTGGAGTGTTTAACTGGTCAACTAGTCATGTCATGAGCAAATATAGAGTTGTACGGTGAGCCCGTGACTATATAATAACCACTAAACGTAAATGGTGACCGTAATGAGTGGATTCTGAAGTCCAATATACGTATCGTGCTTTCGCTTCAAATACAATGATCGTTATTGCATATATCGCGAGAGAAAGATGAAACATGCGTGAATTTTCTGGGGGCTTACTTTTAGAGGACCTGGAGATAGTTTTGTGTGCATACGTGAAAGGGGCGTACAGGGGGGTATGCGATGGAGAGAGAGATGCTCTTCATTTCTCTTTATTATGACTAACTTTGTATATAGTATAAAATATACAAATTCACAGTGCAGAATAAATATCATTGTGGGCACCATCCAATGCAAATTAGCGTTCGTACTCCTCCATATAACTTTGTAATGTTGTATATATGTAGAAACTCTAAAATAATTTGTTGGCCACACTTTATTCAAAAGGAATGTTGTATGCGAAATAAACGTGAAGAGAGGGCTTTTTGGATCAATGGGGTACGTGATGTAACATGTGTGAATGTGTAGTTGATGCATTTGGCGGGGCCTAGAGAGGTGTGTGTGTGTATTACGTATTCGAGAGAGGCATGGATAG
>NC_057812.1:312112164-312123582 GCF_018294505.1 Triticum aestivum
GATAGCACGAGAAATGAGAGTGGTCTAGAGAGAAAGAGGAATATGACGTCACGACAAGAGATTCCATTCCCTTGAGTGTGTATATGCAAGGGGGGAGGGAATAGAGGCACCAGGAGAAATTTTCTGTGTGTGTGGTGTTTGTGATGGTATGTGTGGGTGTGAGAAGATAATGAGACGTGGGGGCAGAGGGTGTGTCACCACGTGAGGTCCCGTGGGTCGAGGTAAGGCCCTTCGTTCTGTTCCGTCCTGCGCCACATTGGTTGGCCCGTGACGCATTTAGGAAGACCCATGGATGACTAGTCGTACAAGACAAAGATAGTAGAATTGTGAAGGACTCTGTGTCCACTGACAAAGCCGGCTAGGATTTGTAACCCTAGGTTCTCGGACTGAGGTAACCCCTTTATCTCTGATATTACTATTCATCCAACCTAACTTTAAGGGGCATCCTACAGAATGCTCTGCTAGAATCATACTCGTCGATTAGGAAGAGAGGTGTGAGACAATGCGTGAGAGACAGGCGTAAAGATAATGTGCATACATGAGACACGTAGGCAGGTCCATGTATATAGAAAGGGTCGATGAGGATTATGCATGTGTATGTTTGCGAGAGGAAGAGTGCTTGTGATAAAGGTTAGTGGAAACAGTTGTAAATGCTTACGAGAGGGAGGGAGGGTTATATCTAGAGCATGTGTGCGAGAAAGACACTTCAGGAGAGAGTGTGTGAGCATGTGTGAGAGACCACCGATGGAGAGTGAAACTACACGTAAAAGACTGCTCTACACATTGATTAAAGATATAAATTGTATCCAAATATTAGGATGGGATCATGATATTT
This sequence comes from Triticum aestivum, assembly GCF_018294505.1. Taxonomy (NCBI): domain Eukaryota; kingdom Viridiplantae; phylum Streptophyta; class Magnoliopsida; order Poales; family Poaceae; genus Triticum; species Triticum aestivum. The sequence goes on from NC_057812.1 coordinate 312,113,000, forward strand.
GCAATTCGCGTAAGGAGCGGTCATTGATCCATCAGACATCTAGATTCTATCGAATTTGAGAATGTCTATGTTATTTTTCGACACAATTGATCCACATAGTTAGTATTTTGAACTCCAGACAATGCATCGCTTTAGCAATCGAATATAAACGTGGGTATAGTTCATGTTGTGTGTGTAAAGCACATTATACATACGAAAGTTACACAATGGAGATTATAAATAGCTACCTATGAACTAGCATACATTTGAATTCAACTTAAGGTGGTTTAAAAAATCGAATTCAACATGAATTCCATTCAATTATTTGAATTTGATATCATGGCATTTGTAAACCATACCTAAATTATGGGGGCACCAATCTTTGCTCTGATTTTGTACATAATAGCATATGTAGTCCTGTACAAAATAGATTCAAATTTATCTCCTCCATTCCAAAATAATCGAAGTTATAGGATTTTCAAGTGTCAAATTTTCAAAAAGAAGCGGATAATTTAATGAGGTTTTCAAACATACAAGGTCAAATATAACATTGTCTATTTAGGTCAATCCTCATAGTTCAAGAGTACTCTAAATGTGAATGCTTGTGTTTCAAAATTTCAAACGAAGCGCCAAAAGAGCCTCTACTCACCCGAAACCGCATGAGACCAAAGTTTGGTAGTACAAGGAAATTACTTTTCCAATAACTCCGACCCATGAAACCTACCGGCCCGACGTCCAAAGGTCTAAACCGGGGTTGGTTTGTAGCTTCATCTAGACGCCACGCAACCGCATCCGAAAAACATTCATATACAATGGCCGCCTAAGCACACATGCGCGCGGCCGAAATCGCTCCCGCCCACTATTTGGGACACCTGGGATTACCATCCTACCCCCTACCCATAGTAGGTCCGAAATTTAAGAGGGGGCAAAGTTTGTACTTTCCCCAAATTTCAAACAAGCGCATCTCATCTTCTGTTCAAAAAAGGCAAAAACAAGTGCGTCCCAGACCGAAACATGGTTCCCCCCCCCACCCGTCTGATTCCCCGTTCGTACTCCGTGGGCGCCAAAACTACCTCTCCACCAGCCGCGAAACCCCGGCGTCCTCCGTTCGCCACCCCATCCCACCCATCAACAGTCGCCCTCCTCTATCACGCCGGAGCCGATACCCCGACGTCATCGTCCACCACAACCTCAACCGCAACGCCCTCCACGGCTAGTAGTTGAAGCCGAGTCTGAGCCCTCCGTACCCGAGCCAGTTCAACCACGCCGTCCTGCGCCTCACAGCTGCCGCTCCAACTTTGCCACCCTCCACCGCGCCAGAGTTGTTCCTGCTACGCCGTCCTTCGCCGCCTCGGATCTGCTTCCCCTCCACCGACATACGGCCACGGCAACACAGTCAACAATTTGGCCATGGGTTCGTCCAAGCCTGCACCCTCCAGAACATCGGTTTCCCCGATAAAAAGAAGAAGATCGGCGCGACATGTGGAGGTGACCACACCGACAACCGAAAAAGTTACTCCTCTTCCCTTATTCGTGCAAATCTTACGTCTCTGCTTGCACGGTATTCATCCCACAGAAGACACTAGTTGACCGCTTCTTCTTGATACTAGATGTTCCTAGTAACTTGCGATGCACAAGGTTTCTCCTCATATACTATTTCACCTTAGCTAGAGGTCCGTCGCCCCCCTGAATTTCAATTTCTGGCCAGTTGATTCCCAATTAATGGAAGCATTCCCTGGCGCAATAGGCGCTAGTACGCATATTACGCCGGCGAAGTAGCGCCTTGGTGTTTATCTTAGGGGCGTGTGCGGCCTAGAACTACCGGCGCCCGATCCGGAGGTCGGCCGGGATTAAAGGGATGGCCTGGGGGCGGTGCCAAGCACGGCGGTGGTGTGAGGTAGATGGGAGGGCGGGGCGGCGGAGGCGAGGGTCTGGGCCGGTGGTCGCTGGCGGTTCGAGAAAGATCATCAACAATGACTGGCGGGAGGTAGACGAAGGCCATCTGCCCATTCCTTATAGATCGGACAGTTCATTTAAAAAATCGACTGACCTATTTATTTTCAGTCGACTGTTATCTTAGATATGACCACATGTGGTGGTGTGCTGGAGGAGTACCTGCATTTCCAGTGCTCATATATTACAAAATCATACGGAGTAGAATCTAATTTTGTTTGCCATGCAATGTTGTAGAGCTATCATATGTCTCCTGTCATTTATTTTTCAGCCACCTGCTATCTGCTACTTTTACAGTGCACTAGTTCTGCACACACTTCACCCTTACTCTCACTATTGTGTTTTTATGCAAGGGTATTTCAGACTCTGCTGCCATGAGAAAAGCCAAAAAGAAAAGAGAGAAGTCGCCCAGCTTCGTATGCGGGTAGGCAAGACATGTTACAGCACTATAAAGAGTGTAGTGTGAGCAGATGGAGACGGTAAACATAGCTCTGGAGTTGATGACCTCACTCGCAATGAACCACCATCCCAGGTGCTTGCTTTAACTTCGCGGTGTCATATGTGGTTGCATGTTCCATATGGTGTCTAGCTTGTATTCGAAAGGCCGAAGTCGGTAAGATAACGACAGATATTTTTTTACATGAACCACAATCCCGTGAGCACCAGAAGACAAATAGTTAGTCATGGCACTGGCCGAGCCAGTGACAAGCCCAACAAAGATAGGCATCACCTGGAAGCCAACTAAAAAGCTGCGATGGTGGCGAAGTAGCCCGCCTCCCACCAGGCTCTCAGGTCCTAGATGATCATGCTCACCACTCCAGCCGGATGTCTAGCTTGTATTGCTTCCAATTTGGTTAAATTGCATCTACTTAGCTTACACATTATACCTTTGAATATGACATGCATTTCTGTTTTTGGTACATACTAGTACATCTGCGTATTAACCATGTTCTTACATCAAACTAATGTTCTTGTGTATCCCTCATCAATCACTTATGACGAGGCAGGCAGGCAAGGGGACTACTCCTCATTTAAAGAATGCAGCGTTAGCCTCCCGACATGATTCTCAAGAAACAGAAATGCTAGATGAAGATAGTGAACATAGCTCTGTAGTTTATTACAGCATTTCCCCTACACTAGCATCGCAGGTGCTTTCTCTAACTTGGTAGCGTGATATGTGGTTGCATGTTGCATATGGTGTCTAGATTCTAATTCTTCCAATCTGGTTAAACTACGTGTGCTAGTATGCTTAGCTTATACATTATACCTGTTAATGTGACATGCCTTCCTGTATTTAGTACATAGTACATCTGTCTATTAAGCATGTCCTTACATAAAACTATTGTTTTTTGTATCCCGCGTCAATCAACATGACGAGACACCTTTAGTATATGCAGTGCGATATTAGTTGCATCTTTCATATGATTTTTAGCATGCACTGTTTCTAATTTGTTGAAAATTCCATTTATGATGGGACGCTTTTAACTTGGCAGAGTCATATTGGTTGCATCTTTCATGTGGTGTCTAGCTTGCATTGCTTCTTATTTGCTGGAATGGTTTCTGCTTAGTTTACACAAACAGCTGTGAACATGCCATGCCGTCCTGTTTTTCGTACATATTCCATCCTGGTATCATGTGTTTGCCTTACATCAAAGTAGTGATTGTCAGTATCATGCATGAATGAGTTCTGAAGAGAGAATTTTATTGCTTTTTCTTGTCGGTTTTACTTGACAATTCAAAATCAATAAAGCGGAAGGAAGTTAGCAATGTAGAGGATAAAGGTGCTCCTTCCGAACGGAGGGCCTCTATAGCTTCTACTCCTCCACACCCCAAGATGATTTCCAAGACAACACATGCATAGACACTCAACAAAGTTGTGTTTATGATTAGCACGTCTCCCCGAGTGCAGCATCACCGGTGCTCCCTCTAACTTGGCACTGTTATATGTGGTTGCATGTTATGTGTGATGTCTAGCTTGTATTGCTTCTAATTTTGTTGAATTCCATCTGCTTACTTTACTCATTATACTTGAATAAGACACATGTTCCTGTTTCTAGAACATACAATATTTGTCTATCACACCATGTTCTTACATCAAATTACTACTGTTGTGTAACTTGCAACAATCACTTATCATAAGACACGTTTGACTTCGAAGTGTGATATAGGTTACATCTCACATTCTTTTCTAGCTTGTACTACTAATTTGTTGAAATGGCACTTATGACAAGACAGTTTTAACTTGGTAGAGTGATATTCGTTGCATCTTTCATATGGTGTCTAGCTTTCATTGCTTCTAATTTGTTGAAATGCCTTCTTCTTAGTTTACACATCATAAGCTGTGAATATGCAATGGCACTAATGACGAGAGACCTCTAACATGTTAGTGTGATGTTGTTTGCATCTTGCATATGATTTATTTCTTGTATTGCTTCACATTTGTTTAAACGCCATTTATGATGAGACACTGTTAACTTGGCAGAGCGATATTTGTAGCATCTTTCATATGGTGTCTACCTTCCATTGCATTGCTTCTAATTTGGTGAAATGTCTTCTTCTTAGTTTACACATCATAGTTCTGGTTATCGCTTCCATCCTGTTTTTCATACATATTACATCCTCCTATCATGTGGTTGTCTAACATCAAAGTTTAGTTTGTCTGCATCACGCATCAATTTGTTCTGAAGAACTAAATTGTTATTTGTTTTTCTTGTCGGCTTGACTTAACATGGCACAGAGAAAGAGGAAGAAACACAGAATGGCAGGGAATGAGAAGCGGGTGAATCTTGCAGATTCTGCTGGTACTGATGGTGCAATAGAAGGTCAAAGTCTAGCGGAAAATTCTACAAACACGACATCCCATGCTACATGAGTTGCAAAAAATCCAAATAGAAACAAATAGCTTCCACCAAACAAGCAGAGACAGCCCTAGTTCTTGCAACACCTACCACAGTACTACCAGTTGCACGACTTACTCGTGCGTTAACTGAGCTAGCAGCACGTTCCCAAGCTCCCTTGCCACCTGACACTACTTCTCAAGCACTCTTGACACAAGACGAGTTGGCAATATCAGATGAACCTTGTGAGCTTCAACAGCAAGAAGGTAGTTGCCGGAGTCAAGTTATAGTTGCATGCTTCTTTATATGTAGTCTCACAGTTTGATGTACACTAACACTTCCTATGTTCGTTGTTGGACTAGCACCTAGGCGCAAGAGGAAACAAACATTAGGGATAATGCTCGATAGGTTAACTAAATCTAGGGGAGGAAGAATGGAGATTCGTTTTGAGGCAGGTTTAAAAAGGCCACGTGATGCTACAGAGTCAGCCAAGTTAGTATCAGAGGCAGCGGTTGCCGTTAGGTGTCATGTATGTATCCTCCCAACATGGATTCAGTACAGGAATGACAAAGACGAAACCCAGTTCAACACCTTCTGTCGTGGTTCTAAGCCTAACAGTAGAGTGGGGGTAGGTATGGAGAGGCAAGGTCCTAGCTATGGAGAGGTTGTAAACACAAGGGATGTACGAGTTCAGGCCCTTCTCGGAAGAAGTAACAGCCCTACGTCTCGGAGCCCGGAGGCGGTCGAGTGGATTATGAGTATATGAGTTACAAGGTGCCGAACCCCTCTGCCTGTGGAGGGGGGTGGCTTATATAGAGTGCGCCAGGACCCCAGCCAGCCCACGTAGGAGAGGGTTTAAGGTGAGTTAAGTCTGGGGCGTTACTGGTAACGCCCCACATAAAGTGCCTTTACTATCATAAAGCCTACTTAATTACAGGCCGTTGCAGTGCAGAGTGCTTCTTGACCTTCTGGTGGTCGAGTGAGTCTTCGTGGTCGAGTCCTTCAAGTCAGTCGAGTGTGTTCCTCGTTGGTCGACTGGAAGGCGACTTCTTCTAAGGGTGTCCTTGGGTAAGGTACTTAGATCAGGTCCATGACCCTACCCTAGGTACATAACCCCATCATTAGCCCCCGAATGGATTGAGGCTTCGAGTGAGGAAGGAGTTGATGTTGTTTCCGATTAACCTTTGCGCTCTGGTCGTGTGTTGTCCTGGGCCAAAGAATCTCTTCGTCGACAGTGAGCAACTTGTCTTCAGTCGACTCGATCCATTCTATGCTTGCGTCGAGTGATCTTTCGGGCTTCGACGATCTCCGAGCGACGGATCGCCGGAAACCCCGTGTCTGACAGACTGATCTGCTGTTCACGGATTCCGCGGGATGTGAAATTTGGGGACGCGCGCGAAGCGGGGCGGACCGCGGCGTTCGGATGGGACGGGACACAGACGCCTCGATCTCCGCGCCGCTTTTTTCGCCACGTATCCCGTCGGCATAACTGTTCTGGATATGATTAGATCGACCGGGCCCACCTGTCATCCACTCGGAAGGGACCTTATAAATGTGCCCAGTGAGGATTTCTGTGCTACGCCTCAGCATTCTCTCTCTCTCTCTGCTTCCTTCTTCCCCGCCCAGCGTGCTCGCTCTCGCCCCCGCACCCCTTCCCTTCGCGCATCTCACCGGCAACCATGGCCAAGGAGAAGACGGCGGCGCTGGAGCGTGCGAAGAAGGCGTCGGCGTCGGAGAAGGCAAAGGGGAGATCCACCAGCCGCGGAGGGTCCTCATCCAGATCCCGCCTGCCGAAGGGCTGGGTCCAAGGAGACTGGATCCAATCGACCATCACAGAGAATGACCTCCTCGACATGGCCAACGAGGGCTTGATCCCTCATGGAGCTGCGAGGCTTCCGGGGAAGGAATGGCAGCCCCAGCCAGAAGAGGGTGAGTGTGTGCTCTTGGCCACCCACGTTGATCGTGGATTTTCCTTGCCGCCGAGTGTTTTCTTCCGTGGCTTCTTGAATTTCTTCGGAGCGCAGCTCCATCACTTTACCCCAAACTCTATCGCCTATCTTGCCGCATTTGTGTCCATGTGTGAGGGTTTCTTGGGCTGTCGACCGCACTGGGGTTTGTTCAAACATATATTCACGTGTCGCTCTCAGACCATGAAGAAGGCGAGCCCAGGTGATGATAGAACCCGAGTCGTCCAAATGTGTGGGGGTCTGGGGATCCAGGTGAGGAATAAGAGCACCTTCCCGCCCATGACCTTTCCTGAGTCCGTCAGAGGCTGGCAGTCGACTTGGTTCTACTGCCAGGTCCAGTCGACGCCAGGGCAGTCGAGTGGACTCCCTCCGTTTACCATGGACCGAGTGAACAAGCCCTCCCCTCTGAAGTTGATTCCGGAGGAGAAAGCTGACGTGAAGATGTTGATGGAGCGTGTGGTGCAGTTGGTTCGGGAGGGAGTGACGGGCATGGATCTCCTGGAGGTCTTCCTTAGGCGTCGCATCCAGCCCCTTCAGTTCTGGAGCCACTGCATGTGGTTGTACTGTGGGACCGAAGACGAGACTCGAGTCCATCCAGAAGTAGTCGACGATGTCACTCTGGAAAGATGGATGGTAGCCGTTACCGGAAACAAGGACAACCCACGCGGAGCTAGAAGGATTCCTCCACTCGACCACAACAGCGTCCCAAACAAGGTACGTTTGCTCTGTTCTCCACTGTGTTCTTGTCGCATTCATTTCTGTTTATCCTGCCGACTGGTCGACTGATCCTTGTCTTGATATCGGCTAGGCTCTCACCGAGCTGTACTCGATGCCCAATGGGGCCCAAGCTCCGACTGAGGAGGGTGAGGCGAGTGGAGGCGAGAGCCAGGGAGAGGAGGAATGGGACTCGGACATTGCAGAGGATGATGACGACGATGATGATGATGACGGTGATGAAGATGACGTTGAGGACGAGGAAGAAGAGGAGGAGGAGGTCGTACCACCGCGTTCAGAAAGGCGGTCGAAGCTTGTCCATGACCCTTCGACTGAACGTGGCAAGGGGGTTGCGACCGTTGCCCAGTCGACCAAACGCCCACGGACCACCTCTCCGGTGCCAACTGAAAAGGCGCCGAAGCAGCCCAGGGCGGCCTCGTCGAAGCCGACCAAGCTCCTGCCAAAGATGAAGGTGTCCATCCCCACCATATCAGGGTAATCGTTCTGCTTAAGTCTTCTTATTTTGTGTGAACTTTGTCTCTGGTCGACGCTGAAGTTAGTCGACTGATCCTTTGGAGTTGCAGTGCTGCTACTTCTGAAACCTCAGCCCGGGCTGATGACCATGAGATGGAGGACGCAGCAACTTCGAACCCAGGTACTGTATTCTTAACGCCGTTCTTAGTCGACTGACTCGCGATCTCTGATCCTGATTCTTCTCCGTAGCTCCACCCAATACTGTTATCGATCTCCCTGATGATGACGAGGATGAAGAACCACTGAAGCGTAGGAGGAGTAGGAAAGCGTCCGCCAGTAAGGTGCCCCAGGACGTGATGGCGCCTGAGATTCTGATTGCGGAGGAAGAGAACACCACTCGACACACGGTGTCCTTCGCAGATCCATTGACGAGTGCTCAGCAGCCCTCCCTCTTCACAACGCACCACGTCCCGGAGGACCAAGCTGGCGCGGCGAAGGAAGCGATACGCCAGGCGGGTATCATGATGGAGCAGTTGAAGACCATCCGGGATGCGAGCCAGGCAGCTTATGACGCCAGTTCTGCCCTCCAAAGCAATGTTCAGGTCAGTCGACCATCGTTTGTTCTGTTGGACATGCTGCCAAAAAACTTTTCCTTTCCGGAATTTATAGTAGTCACCCACTGGGTGTTGCCGATTAAACTCCGTATTAGCGGGGGCACGCTGAGTGCACCCGCTGGGTGTAGTCCCCAAGGCTAAGGTCGACTGCTGGCAGTCGGCCTTAGGCTTTATGATGTCAATTTTTCTGTCAGTCGACCAGGTCGACTGGATTTCACAAACCGGTGGGGGCACGCTGAGTGCACCCACTGGGTGTAGTCCCCGAGACTGCGGTCGACTGCTTGCAGTTGATCACAGTCTTAGAGAATGCATCTCGCTTTTTTTTTGAGGTCGACTGGTCGACTTTGTCTTCAACAGGATTAGTGGGGGCACGCTGAGTGCACCCACTGGGTGTAGTCCCCGAGACTACGGTCGAATGCTTGTATTCGGCTGTAGTCTTAGAAACGTGTGTTTTTTCCTTTTTCACTCGGAAGTGAATTACATTTGACATTTAGTCGATTGGTTCTTCGCAGAACTCTTGTGATCTTGTGGCTCGCTACTCTGAGCTGGAAAACAAGCACACTCAACTCGAGCTGAGCTTGAAGCTGGTTCAGGAGAAGCTGACGAAGGCCAAGGAGGAGACCGAAGGTATGTTTGGTGAGACCCTGACGACTGCTTTTCCCCTTGCTTGTTTCAAAATCTGATCTTGCTGTAACTTGCAGGTAAGGTAAGGGAGGCCCAACAGAAGAAAGACCTCGAACTAGCTGAGAAGATCAAGCTTGCTGACGAGAAGTTAGCTTCAGTCACCAAGCTTGAACAAGACAATACCAATCTGAAAGCTGCTCTTGGGATTGCCAACAAGGAGGTCAGTCGACTGAAAACTGATAAAACTGCTCTGACCGACCAAGTCAGCAAATTGACTGGGAAGAAAACTGATCTGGAGGCCTTCCTGAGTGGTCTCGCCAAGAAGCTGTTTCTTATGCTTGAAGGTAGACCTCTATGCTTGGCGAACATTTCCAATTGTGGTTTTTCCATTCGACCATCTCCTTGACTTAGTGATCATCCTTGCAGAATTTTGTCAAAACTTTGAAGAAGAAACCAGCCGACTGGAGCTAGACCTCGACCCCGTCAATTCTTCGGTGAACGACGAAGTTGCCATGGATGTTTTCCGACTGGAGTCTCGTGTTACAGCTGTCGTGGACTATCTCGCAAGGCTGAAGGCCGCCACATCTCGCATCGACTCGACGCTCTGGCCTGAGGAGACACTTCAGAATGACCTTGAGTCGCTGATGACCCACTTGAACACGATCCCTGGTCGAGTGCAGGAATGGAAGAAGTCCTCGGCTCGGTGTGGTGCAGATGTTGCTCTGTGTCTGGCCCGAGTCCACTGTAAAGATGCGCGAGAAGAGAAGCTGGCGGCTCTTTGGGTGGCCAACACCAAGAAACATGACTTCAGGTCCTTTATGGAAACTTTCCTTGCAGCTGCCACTCGGATCGCCGACGGAATTGACCTTGATGAATTCGTTGCACCTTCCAGCCCTCCACAGGAGGGGTAAAAAACTTCTTCTGGCTGGACTCTTTAAATTTGCCTCGGTATGCCGAGTGGAATTGTAACCGATAAACCTTAACAGGCTTAACGCCTGAGCACTTTCGGTTCCTTTAGATATCGATTCAAACTTGAATTTGGTGCTTGAATATGATTGCCTTTGGCTCGAAATGTCTTTTGCAGGTTCAAAGCAAGGCGCGCACTAAGCTGCGGCTAAGCCTCCGAGTGAGAGGCTTGCTCTTCACTCGGTAGGATTTTGGTAACTTAGGCGAGCACAGGGCTGCAGCTAAGCCTCCGAGTGAGAGGTTTGCTCTTCACTCGGTAGGGTTTTGGTAACTTAGGCGAGCACAGGGCTGCAGCTAAGCCTCCGAGTGAGAGGTTTGCTCTTCACTCGGTAGGGTTTTTGTAACTTAGGCGAGCACAGGGCTGCAGCTAAGCCTCCGAGTGGGAGATTTGCTCTTCACTCCGTAGGGTTTTTGTAACTTAGGCGAGTGCTTGGACTGCAGCTAAGCCCCCGAGT
>NC_057812.1:312124268-312179095 GCF_018294505.1 Triticum aestivum
GTGCTTGGACCGTAGCTAAGCCCCCGAGTGAGAGGGTTGCTCTTCACTCGGTAGGATTTTTATAACTTAGGCGAGCACAGGGCTGCAGCTAAGCCTCCGAGTGAGAGGGTTGCTCTCCACTCGGTAGGATTTTGACAAACTTAGGCGAGCATAGGGCTGCAGCTAAGCCTCAGAGTGGAAGTCTGGCTTACCACTCGGTAAGATTTTGATAAACTTAGGCGAGCCCTTGGACTGCAGCTAAGCCTCCGAGTGGAAGTCTGGCTTACCACTCGGTAGGATTTTGATAAACTTAGGCGAGCCCTTGGACTGCAGCTAAGCCTCCGAGTGGAAGGCTGGCTTACCACTCGGTAGGATTTTTATAACTTAGGCGAAACGGATTCGCAGCTAAGCCTCCGAGTGGGAGTCTGGCTCCCCACTCGGTAGGATTTTTACAAACTTAGGCGAAACGGATTCGCGGCTAAGTCACCCACTGAGGGGGAATTTTATTGGACAAAAATAAAAAGTGACAGAAATTATGGAGGAACTTTGACACTATTATTTTGAGGTCCATGAACTACAGAAGTACTTTATTGCAACTCACTCGAGTGATAAACTTAAGTGTAAAATGGGCGGAGTAGCTCCGCGTTCCAAGCTCGGGGCTCGTCGATATTATGCTCGACGTTGTAAAGACGGTACGCCCCATTGTGGAGAACCTTGGTGACGATGAAGGGGCCTTCCCAAGAGGGAGCAAGCTTGTGTGGTTTGTGCTGATCCACTCGGAGAACCAAATCCCCTTCCTGGAAGGCTCGACCTCTCACATTTCTGGCGTGGAAACGACGCAAATCTTGTTGATAGATGGTCGACCGGATCAGAGCCGTCTCCCTTTCTTCCTCTAAAAGGTCGACTGCGTCCTACCGCGCTTGTTCAGCCTCTGCTTCGTTGTAAATTTCAACTCGAGGAGCATTGTGGAGAAGATCACTCGGCAAGACTGCTTCAGCTCCGTAGACCAAGAAGAATGGAGTTCTTCCGGTCGACCGATTAGGTGTGGTCCGCAGCCCCCAAAGCACCGAGGGAAGTTCGTCGACCCAAGCTCCAGCCGCGTGTTTGAGATCACGCATCAGTCGAGGCTTCAATCCCTTAAGAATCAGTCCATTAGCTCGCTCTGCTTGTCCATTCGACCGCGGATGGGCGACTGAAGCGTAGTCGACCCGTGTGCCTTCGGAGTTGCAGAAATCTCTGAATTCTTCTGAGTCAAAGTTCGACCCATTATCCGTGATGATGCTGTGTGGGACACCATATCTGAATATTAGTTCCCTGATGAAGCTAACAGCAGTACCGGTGTCAAGGCTCTTGATTGGTTTAGCCTCGATCCACTTGGTGAACTTGTCGACTGCCACCAGTACATGCGTGAAGCCACTTCGTCCTGTTCTCAAAGGACCGACCATGTCCAGTCCCCATACTGCGAAAGGCCAGACGAGTGGGATGGTCTTCAGGGCTGACGCAGGCTTGTGCGACATATTCGAGTAGAACTAACATCCCTCGCACTTATCCACTATATCTTTTGCCATCTCATTCGCCTTTGGCCAGTAAAATCCGGCTCGGTATGCTTTGGCCACGATGGTCCGAGAGGACGCATGATGACCACAGGTCCCCGAGTGAATATCATTGAGGATGAGTCGACCTTCTTCTGGTGTTATGCACTTCTGACCAACTCCGGTCGCGCTTTCTCTGTATAATTGTCCTTTGATTACGGTAAAGGCCTTAGATCGACGGACGATCTGTCGAGCCTCTTCCTCATCCTCCGGAAGCTCTTTTCTCAGGATATATGCGACATACGGAACTGTCCAGTCGGGAATGACCACCAAAACCTCCATGATCAAGTCGACCACCGCCGGGACTTCAACTTCAGTCGGATCTGTGGCACTCTTGGGCTGTGGAGTTTCTTCGGTGAAAGGATCTTCTTTGACTGACGGAGTGTGTATATGCTCCAAGAACACACCACTCGGAATGGCTTCTCTCTTGGAACCTATATTTGCTAGATCATCAGCTGCTTGATTTTTCAGTCGGGGTATATGATGGAGCTCCAACCCCTCGAACTTCTTTTCCAGCTTCCTCACTGCACTGCAGTATCCAGTCATGGCTGGGCTTCTCACGTCCCACTCTTTCATCACCTGATTGACCACTAAATCCGAGTCGCCATAGACCATCAGGTGACGGACGCCGAGTGAAATGGCCATGCGCAACCCATATAAGAGGGCCTCATATTCAGCCTCATTGTTGGAGGAATCAAAGTGAATCTGGAGCACATATCTGAGCTTATCTCCTCTGGGGGAAACCAGGACAACCCCAGCACCGGAACCATTCAACATCTTAGAGCCATCAAAGAACATGGTCCAATGCTCCGAGTGAACTTCAGTCGGCTGCTGTTGTTCAATCCATTCGGCGAGGAAATCTGCTATTGCCTGGGACTTAATGGCTTTCTTTGCCTCAAACTTGATATCAAGGGGAAGAAGTTCAATCGCCCATTTGGCCACTCGACCAGTTGCATCTCTGTTCTGCAAAATCTCTGATAGTGGAGCGTCGCTGACGACTGTGATGGAATGATCAGAAAAGTAATGAGCAACCTTCTTTGTGGTCATGTATATTCCATACACAAGCTTCTGATAATGAGGATATCTCTGCTTGGATGGAGTCAAGACTTCAGACAAATAATACACTGGGCGCTGAACTTTGAGAGCTTTTCCTTCTTCTTCCCGCTCGACCGTAAGCACAGTACTGACGACTTGTCCTGTGGCTGCGATATAGAGCAACAGAGGCTCTTTGCTGATTGGAGCAGCAAGCACCGGCTGGGTGGAGAGCAGAGTTTTTAGCTCGGCAAACGCTGCATCAGCTTCTGGAGTCCACTCGAACTTGTCCGTCTTCTTCATCAGTCGGTAAAGAGGCAATGCCTTTTCACCGAGTCGTGAGATGAATCAACTTAATGCGGCCAAGCATCCAGTTAGCTTCTGGACATCGTGCACTCACACAGGGCGTTTCATTCGGAGAATAGTGCCAATCTTCTCTGGGTTAGCGTCGATTCCCCGTTAGGAAACGAGAAAACCGATTAACTTGCCACCAGGAACTCCAAATGTGCACTTTGATGGATTGAGCTTGATATCATACCTTCTGAGGTTGGCAAATGTTTCGGCGAGATCAGCGAGCAGGTCGGAACCTTTTCGTGACTTGACAACGATATCATCCATATATGCTTCCACATTCCGACTGATTTGAGTGAGTAGACACTTCTGAATCATTCGCATAAATGTGGCTCCGGCATTCTTGAGGCCGAATGGCATGGTGATATAGCAGAAGCACCCGAATGGAGTGATAAAAGTTGTTTTTACCTCGTCGGGTCCGTACAGACGGATCTGGTGGTACCCGGAGTAGGCATCTAAAAAAGATAGCCTCTCGCATCCCGCGGTCGAGTCAACAATTTGATCTATGCGAGGGAGAGGAAAATGATCTTTCGGGCAGGCCCGGTTGATGTGCTTGAAATCAATGCACATTCGGAGCGACTTGTCCTTCTTAGGAACCATGACAACATTAGCGAGCCACTCGGAGTGGTATATCTCTCGGATAAATCCTGCCGCCAACAGTCGAGCCACTTCTTCGCCAATGGCTTTTCTCTTCTGGACGGCGGACCGCCGAAGATGCTCTTTGACTGGTTTTGCAGATGAGTCGACTCTTAGGCGATGCTCAGCCAGTCCCCTGGGAACACCTGGCATGTCAGCGGGCTTCCATGCAAAAATGTCCCAGTTCTCACGGAGGAACTGGATGAGCGCTTCTTCCTATTTCGGGTCGAGTGTTGTGGAGATGTGGGTCGGAGCTGCATCGGGGTCGGTCGGGTGAATGTGAACAGGCTTTGTCTCACCGGACGACTGAAATGCAGATTCTGTGGCGGGTTTCTTGGATCGCAGCAAATCACTCGGATCTGCGTTTTGCTTGTATTCTTCGAACTCGACCGCTGTCACCTGGGAATCGGCAATCTTGGAGCCCTTCTGAAAGCACTCTTCTGCCTTTTTCCGATCACCGGTGACAGTGATCACTCCTTTGGGGCCGGGCATCTTCAATTTGAGGTACACGTAGCATGGTCGAGCCATGAACCGTGCGTAAGCTGGTCTCCCCAAAATGGCATGATATGCACTCTGAAAATCCACGACCTCAAACGTCAACTTTTCTTTGCGAAAATGTTTCGAATCACCAAACACCACATCCAAAGCTATTTGGCCGAGTGACTCGGCTTTCTTCCCTGGTATAACTCCATGAAAGCTCATGTTACTAGTGCTCAGTCGGGACATCGGAATGCCCATTCCTTTCAGTGTGTCTGCATACAACAAGTTCAGCCCACTTCCACCATCCATCAGCACCTTTGTCAGTCGAGTGCCTTCGACAACTGGGTCGACCACCAAAGCTTGCCTCCCAGGGGTGGCAATATGAGTCGGGTGATCAGACTGGTCGAATGTGATGGGTATTTGAGACCATTTCAGATAATTTGCTTTTGCTGGGGCAACCATGTTCACCTCTCGGTTAATGACTTTCAGTCGACTTCTGCTTTCCACATCCGCAAAGATCATCAGAGTGGAGTTGATATGGGGATATCCTTCCTCACTGTCCTCCTTGTCTTCGGCCTTGCCTGACTCCTTCTCCTTGTCCTTAGACTGCTTTCCCTAAAACTGCTGGAGCAGGAGTCGACATTGGCGAGTGGTGTGCTTCGGGTAGATGATATTCCCCTCTTCGTCTTTCTTCGTATGGATGTGACATGGCATATCCATCATGTCGTTCCCTTCTTTATCATTTACCTTCTTGGGGTTCCAGGATCCTTTTGGTTTCCCCTTAAACTTTCCCTGAGTCACGGCCAGAGCCTCTCCAGGAGCTGCTGGTTCAGCCTTCCGCTTCTGTTTCCGACTGGTGTTTCCTTTTTCCGACTGACTCGGCTTGTGCTTGCCGCTTCGGAGTCGGTCTTCTTCCTCGCCGTTGGCGTACTTGGTAGCAATCTCCATCATCCGACTCAAGGTCATGTCACCGGTTCGACCAAACTTCAAACTCAGTTCTCTGTTCTTGACGCCATCTTTGAAGGCGCGGACTGCCTGATGATCGGACACATTCTCCACAGTGTGGTGCAAAGTGATCCACCTCTGAATATACTCTCTGAGAGTCTCATTGGCCTTCTGCACGCAGACTTGCAACTCTGTCAATCCAGCTGGTCGCTTGCAAGTTCCTTCAAACATTCTGATGAACACTCGGGACAGATCTTCCCAAGTGTAAATGCTGCTAGGAGGTAATTGAGTCAACCATGCCCTGGCAGAACCTTCCAGCATGAGGGGCAAATGCTTCATGGCCACCTCGTCGTTCCCACCACCAATCTGAACTGCCACTCGGTAGTCTTCAAGCCAAGTTTCAGGCTTAGACTCACCAGTGAACTTGCTGACTCCTGTTGCCAACCTGAAATTGGGAGGGATAACTGCGGCTCTGATAGCTCTGCTGAAACATTCAGGACCAGAAATATGCACTCGACTGCTTGTGGGCGCATCTCTGTCGAGTCCGCCCCGATGGGCTCTGTTCCGGTCGACCAAACCTTGCACGATAATGGATCGCGCGTCGAAGCCTGGTTCTCTGGGGTCGACTGGAACCCTTCGCCCTGTACTGTACTGACGCCTGTCATCTGGTTGCCGAGGAGCGTAAGATCCACCCCTCGGAGGGGAATTGGGCACTCGACGCCTATCATCTCGGTCGAGTCTGTCGCCATATTGATCTCGCCGATTCTCGCGCCCTTCACGCCGCGGAGGCGATCTGGGGCTGTGAGCCAACTGAACCGTATTCACAGTGACGGATCGACTGTGAATTCTGTTGCGCGACTGAGACACGGCTGAATTCTGATCTCCTGCTGCCCGGAGCAGATCCCTGATCTGCAGCAAACCTCTGCCAGCTTCCGACTGCGAAGGCTGGATGGACTCTGCTATACGGGTCGCAGCTGCTAAATTCTGAATTGGGGTCCGATATACCTGAGTCGGCGGGAAGAGTTGACGTCGACTGGTGTCGGGAACTCGTTGCCGCGCGCGCTCGTCGAGTGCTCGCTGAAGGTTCTCCAGTCGAGTGCGCTCGGCCAAATTGGCCAGACGCGCCTCCTCCAAGGCACGAGCCTCGGGGGTTTCTCCTGCGATGGGAGTACGCAGGGCATCCACGTTCCTGCGGCGAAGTTCCTCTCTTTGCAGAGAGTCGAGTGGCTCGGGCTGGTACTCTTCGTGGCGTCGTGCGGGGTCGCCTCCGTCACCTGCTCCATCATCACGGGCGAAGCCAGGGGGACTGCGGGGCCCATCGACCATCAAGATTTCCGCCGCTGGATCACTGCTACTGCACTCGGATGCAGTCTCTACGGAGCCAGTCGACAGATCGAACAAGCCGTAGAGAGATTCGTCGGGCTCGATTGCCGCAACTTGGGTGGTGGCCGATTGGCGAGCCACCGCGTGCCTCACCCATCGCTGAAGCCTCGACCGGCCCGAGCGCTTGCGCTGGCGGAATACCGGGAGGGTGGACGATGGAGGAGTCGACCGATACTGGGTCGACGGTTGCCGCAGCAGAACGCCGCGGACACATGCGCGAAAATGCGTCGCACCACGGACGGGGAGCGCATCTACGTCGAGTGGAGCCTCCTGGAGCCACGCGGAGTCGTCGGCGATGAAGGTGAGAGTGCCGAGACGGATCTCTTGACCCCCGACCAAAACTCCAGCAGACACCATGATGAAAGTACTCGGAAGAATCGCAACTTCTCCACAAAATCGCTAAAACACCGGCCCCACGGTGGGCGCCAACTGTCGTGGTTCTAAGCCTGACAGTAGAGTGGGGGGTAGGTATGGAGAGGCAAGGTCCTAGCTATGGAGAGGTTGTAAACACAAGGGATGTATGAGTTCAGGCCCTTCTCGGAAGAAGTAACAGCCCTACGTCTCGGAGCCCGGAGGCGGTCGAGTGGATTATGAGTATATGAGTTACAAGGTGCCGAACCCCTCTGCCTGTGGAGGGGGGTGGCTTATATAGAGTGCGCCAGGACCCCAGCCAGCCCACGTAGGAGAGGGTTTAAGGTGAGTTAAGTCTGGGGCGTTACTGGTAACGCCCCACATAAAGTGCCTTTACTATCATAAAGCCTACTTAATTACAGGCCGTTGCAGTGCAGAGTGCTTCTTGACCTTCTGGTGGTCGAGTGAGTCTTCGTGGTCGAGTCCTTCAAGTCAGTCGAGTGTGTTCCTCGTTGGTCGACTGGATGGCGACTTCTTCTAAGGGTGTCCTTGGGTAAGGTACTTAGATCAGGTCCATGACCCTACCCTAGGTACATAACCCCATCACCTTCCTCGACCATTTATCTGTAAGTATGGTTATGTATGGAAACTAGTAATATCGTCTTGCTTTGTCCCATACTTTCTAGGTTGCTGATAATGAGACTCCCATAATTTTCAACAGATGAGGTTCAAGTTGGATAGCCAAGATGATGCAACCAGACAAGCTTGCACCCATGTTTTCAAGTCTGCTCTGCGACAGTATCGGTATAACTTGAGGAAAACTCACTTTGAAGGCAAGGCTAACAGTGAACTTTCCCAAACATCTCAGTGGAAAATATATCGGATGAAGACTGGAGGGGCCTTGTTAAACACTGGTATGATCCGAAGTATCAGGTACATTATATATATATGTGTGTGATCAGATCACATGTTGAAGTCCTACTTACGCATGTGCCACACAAATCTATCTTCTTGTAGGTGAACTGTTCAAAGAACAAGGCCAACCGTATGAAAGTGAAATTCCAACAGATGACAGGATCTCGTAGCTATATTGCACACTGCGAGGCTCTTGTAATTAGCTGTTGTTTCACTCTTTTCGCTATACCATATTATCAGATCTATATTGACTTGTTCGAAATGCAGAGGAAAGCCCGCAAGGACCAAAAAGTACTTGAACCAAATGCTGTGGAAATCTTCAACGACTGTCACACCAGCAAGAAGAAGGGCATGACTACACTAGTCAAAGCCACTGTTCTAAGTCCTTAATCCTCATGCCTTTTAACTACTACTTACTCTGACTTGTGCCTTGAACTGCATGGTTTGCAGCCAATGTCTATTACTCTTTTCAATTTTATACACAATTGTCTTAGCGTATCATTGCACCTTACAAGGTTTAAAAGAGAGGCGTGATGTTCCTTTGATCTTGACCCATAATCTAGTTCCGTGCTGGACTTGCCCACACAAAGTTACAATTACCTGTTTGTCTGTTCTCAGTTGTTTTGTGATATGAATGATGTCATACTATGCTTACCATATTATAAACTTCGTCTCTTTATCCTTAGCCCTCAATACAATGTGAAGAAATAGACAATACATTAGCGATGGTACATGGTCATATGTTTGGAACCTGGTTTTATTATGTACTTTGCAATAAAATACAACTAATATTTTACATGGGTTCACCAGAATAAGTTCTGTATATAGATCAAAGCTATTTTGTTTGGTTTTGCTGCCTCCTTAATATCTTCTGTTCTGGTACTACTAATGTAAAACCTAAACTTTTCAGCGAAGCTATGGAAAAAATGGTGGAACCGCCACCTTCTGAAGGTGGCGAGGCAACTATAACCGCAATGTCAGCTCTTGCTGTAGTGGGTCAGTACATGTCCACTAACAGTGCCAAAAGCATGTTCCTGCGTAATACTGGGTTAGTTGTTAAGGAAATATCGTCCAAACTGCCTCATGATCAAGATATGCAAGCTCAAAGCAATGTTGTATCTGCGCTCCAGACACAAGTCCATTCCCTAACAGAGACCCTTTGTGAAACAAGGAGAAACATTACTCAATGTCGTCAAGATATGCATGGTTTTGAAACCAGACTATCAGACATTTGCTATGTTGTTCAGGAGCCTAGGGGAAATGAAGGCGAGGGTTATGGTGCTCCATCGGACAATACAACATGAAAACATAGCAGTCAGGTCAAATGAACTGAGCTTCTGAACTTCTGGTGGTGCATTTATCTGCTACACTGTTAAGTTTTATGCCAACCTTCCTTTTCTTATATAGTTGTAATTTGTTTTGGTGCGATACAAAATTTATTCTTAACGTCCAGCCACCGGCTGAAGAAAACAGCAAGCCATTTTTGTATAGTGTAGGGTGTTCCCTATATTTGCACTGGTGGCGATCTTTGATGCCGAGTGGATGTAATCTGTGCAATCGCCTTAATAGCCTAGCGTTAGTTTCGGCCTTATTTATTTCCTAGTCTTCTTTTTCCCTGGTTTGCTAGTGGCCACAACTACCATGGGCCATATACGGGCCGTAGGATCCATGAGTCTCCTACGGGCCATCGATAAATGGGCCTGTAATCGGTGGGCCTCGGGCCGTCGGATAAATGGGTCTACATGGGCCGTAATCGGGCGTAATTGGTATCGGCCCAGCACGGTAACAGGCTGTTTATAGGCCGTAGGACAGCAAAGGCTTAATTCTATCACAGGCATAACGGGTCGTTAATGGGCCAGAATATAGGACGGGCTGGAAATGGCGCAACGGGTTAATAGGCCAGAAACGGGCCGACTCTTGCCATGGGCCGAATTTGGCCTATTAGGGTAAGAGGCCAGTAACAGGCCGACTCTTGCCATGGGCCGAATTTGGCCCATTAGGGGAACAAGCCAGTAACGGGCCGACTCTTGCCATGGGCTGAGTTTGGCCCATTAGGGGAACAGGCCAGTAACGGGCCGGAAGTAATCGAGGGCCGAAAAGGAGCCCAAGAACGTATGGGCCGTCAAAAGGCTGAAAGCTAACACGGGCTGGAAACAGCCCATGTAAATCACGGGCCATTAACAGGTATAAACAAAATTACTATTAATTATGGGCTAGAGTCACCGTGGGCCTGTAAAGGGCCGAAAGATACGAAGGCCTCATATGGGCCGAAAGACGTCGTGGGCCAAACATGGGCCAAAAGTGAAATGGGCTGGTGTTATATTCGATGGCCCACATGACGTTGTTGGGCCAATTTCCTTTAGGTCCTAATGGGCCATGAGTTAACGGGCCGTAAAATGGGCTATTTGCAAGAGACCATTAACAGGCTTTTCATGGGCCAGCCCATTAACTTTTGACCAAGTCAAACGTGCCGGATTTGTAAGATAAATGGGCCAGTGGTGGGCCGTGGCGCGTGTCGACATATCATAGGCGCCTATCTGACCCACTGACAAGCTGACACGTGTTTCGTCCGGCCAATAAGAATTTTACATGTGGAAATTTCCCATTGGTCGGGGCTGTTAACGGGTTATCGGATCCAAAACCTGACCTGATAGCTTAACGGTGTTCCATTACGGTGGATGCCACGTGCCGGTCACCCTTAACGAAAGCACTTCTGTGACGCGCGATTTATCATCATGGAAGTGGACACTTCCATGATGATAATTTTGGTAATGTCATGGAACACTTCTACGACAGCACAGGTATGACTATCTTGATTCTGTCATAAATTTGTCATGGATGTACATGCATGAAAAAAACACGACCTACTGTGACAAACACGTATCATCATGGAAGTGTATTTTTTGTAGTGCGGATAGAAGATTTCAGTGGGGCCAAGTTTGGCTTTTGGTTTGGGACATATGTGGATATGAGAAAGTAGTTGAGGGTTTTTGGAGCATATCACTAAGCATTTTGAGCAAGTAACTCATTAAGCAACACCTCACCCCCTTTTAATAGTATTGGCTTTTCCTGTGGACTCAATGTGATCTTGGATCACTAAAAGTAAAATGTAAAGTCTTTTGCTTTGAGCTTGAGCCAATCTTTTGTCCTTAGCATTTTTAGGGGTCCACTTTCTAATCCATGCCATGCCAATCATTGAGCTTTCCTAAAATATTTATCTTAAAATAGCATTAGCTCAATGAGCTATATGTTGTTAGGAATTACCAAAACCACCGAGGGATAGTTGCACTTTCAGAGTCACATCAATCACTTTAAGATCTTCATCATTATTTTCACAAAAACTAGAAGAACACGCTTTTGCAAACCAATCTAGCTTAGCACGCATCTTAGCGGTTCTTTCTTTGCACTCATCAATGGAGATTCTCATAGCCTTTAGAGATTAATTGATATCATGCTTCGGTGGAATAGATCGAATTTTCAAATAATCAACATCAAGAGAAATTCTATCCACGTTCCAAGCCAAATCATCAATCTTAAGCAATTTTTCTTCACCCAAAGCATTGAAATCCTTTTGCAAACTCATAAATTCTTTAACACTATTCTCAAAATCAGAGGACATCTTATTATAATTTACATAAGAATTGTTGTAGGAATTACCAAAATTATTAGAGGAATTAGTAGTAAACGGCCTAGGATTAAAATTACCTCTATACGCGTTATTACCAAAATTCTTCCTACCAACAAAATTCCCATCCATAGATTCATTATTATTTTCAATCAAAGTAGACAAAGGCATAGCATTAGGATCAATAGAAGCACTCTTGCTAGCAAATAATTTCATAAGTTCATCCATCTTTCCACTCAAAACATTAATCTGTTCAATCGTATGCACTTTTTACTAGTGGAAGATCTTTCGGTATGCCATTGTGAATAATTAACCATAATCTTATCTAGGAGTTTAGTAGCTTCTCCTAAAGTAATTTCCATAAAAGTACTTCCGTGGCCGAATCTAAGAGATTTCTAGAAGCAAAATTCAATCCGGAATAGAAATTCTATATAATCATCCACAACTTCAAACCATGAGTAGGGCAATTTCGTATCATCAATTTCATCCTCTCCCAAGATTGTGCAACATGTTCATGATCAAGTTGCTTAAAATTCATAATATCGTTACTAAGGGAGATGATCTTAGCGGGAGGAAAATACTTGGAAATAAAAGCATCTTTACACTTATTCCATGAATCAATACTATTTTCAGGCAAAGATGAAAACCAAGTTTTAGCACGATCTCGTAGTGAGAGCGGAAATAGCTTAAATTTAACAATATCATTATCCACATATTTCTTATTTTTCATATCACACAACTCAACGGAATTATTCAAATGGGATGCGGCATTTTCACTAGGAAGGCCAGAAAATTGATCTTTCATAATAGATTTCAGCAAAGCGGCATTAATTTCATAATATTCCGCACTAGTGGTGGGAGCAATCGGAGTACTTATAAAATCATTGTTATTAGTACTAGAAAAGTCACACGTTTTGCTATTCTCTTGAGCCATCGGGACAAAGCAAGCAATCTAACACACGAGCAAACAGAAAGTAAACGAAGAAGACAAACGGAAGAAGGGTGAAAGAAAAGGCAAATCTTTTCAAAAGTCATTTTAGAAGTGGGGGAGAGGAAAACGAGAGGCAAATGGCGAATAATGTAATGCAAGAGATGAGAGTTTTATGATGGGTACATGGTATGTCTTGACTTGGCATAGATCTCCCGGGCAACGGCGCCAGAAATTCTTGCTGCTACTTCTTGAGCTTGCATTGGTTTTTCCCTTGAAGAGGAAAGGGTGATGCAGCAAAGTAGAGATAAGTATTTCCCTCAGTTAGATAACCAAGGTATCAATCCAGTAGGAGACAATGCACAAATCACCAATACCTGCACAAACAATCAAACACTTGCACCCAATGTGATAAAGGGGTTGTCAATCCCTTCAGGTCACTTGCAAAGGTGAGATCTGATAGAGATAGATAAAACTAAACAAAGGATAAAGTAAATATTTGTGGGCATTTTGGTTTATAGATCGAAAAGTAAAAGATTGCAAAATAGTAGATCGGAAACTTATATGATGGAAAATAGACCCGGGGGGCATAGGTTTCACTAGAGGCTTCTCTCAAGATGGCAAATAATATGATGGGTGAACAAATTACTGTCGAGCAATTGATAGAAAAGCGCAAAGTTATGACGATATCCAAGGCAATGATTATGAAATATAGGCATCACATCCGTGTCAAGTAGACCGACTCCTGCCTGCATCTACTACTATTACTCCACACATCGACCGACTCCTGCCTGCATCTAGAGTATTAAGTGCATGAAGAATAGAGTAACGCTTTAAGTAAGATGACATGATGTAGAGGAATAAACACAAGAAATATGATGTAAATCCCATCTTTTTATCCTCAATGGCAACAATACAATACGTGCGTCACTGCCCCTACTGTCACTGGGAGAGGACACCGCAAGATTGAACCCAAAGCTAAGCACTTGTCCTATAGTAAGAAAAACTAATCTAGTTGGCCAAACACTACTGCAGGATGTTGCTAATGCGACACTACGATCAGAGACCCTTCGACGAAACTGTGTGCAATGCAATAATCGCAAACGGTGGTGTTAAAAACTGTCAAAAAGGTGCAAAACATTTGCGATGGAGGATGCATCGAACATGGTTCAGATTTTAGTTGCGTGTGGGATACAGGGCATATGGTTCAGTTCAATTAACTTTTAGCGACGAGGAGGAACAAAAGAAACGGGCAGCCAGATGAAGGTGTGTGCGATATACAACATACGGTTCACTCGGATGAACTATTTGTCATTATACAACACAAAAGAAACGGTCAGCCAGATCAAGGTGTGTGCGATATACATCATGCGGTTCACTCAGATGAATTGTTTGCGTTGAGACAAGAGAACAGAAACAGTTCAACTTAACAAGATGTGTGTGATACGCAGCAAACAGGTCTGTAATCCGAAATGTGTGCGAAGACCGATAACAACACAGACGATTGCTACTAACAAGCCGTGTGTGTTGTGAGCAAGCAATTGCTGGTATACAATTGTGAGTAATTGATGAAAACATCACCAACAGGTTCCATTGTTTAGTCCGTGTGCGATGTGATTTTCTTTGTACGCACAACATCTACGCTCTGTCTACAGAGCATCAACATATATACTTAAAAAGACAACATTTCCTAACCAAATTAAGCATACAATTACACAAGTGACTACACATATAACATTTCCACACACCAAAGTAAGCAATTACATGCATACTAAACTAGCAGAAACGAGGATTTAATCATCTACTTATTGTTGCGACAACTCTTGCCGTTGCTATGCTTCCGGCTAGATCCCTGGCCGGTTTGGGGAAGGAGGCACTTCCTCATGTCAACGATTCACCTGTACATGTCGTAGCTCGTGTACGCCTCCTTGACCGCGTACATGACGTGAGCTTTGACGAGTTTCTCCATCCAGGCCGAGTGCCAAGCACGCTTGTCCTTGCACGAATCCTTCATGTCTTTGTAGTAGGGATCGATGATGGCCTCGGCGAGGTGAACCAGTGAGTCCTTCCCATGCTCCTTACTACCCCAGACCTTGTATTGGCCCTGGATGTTGACAAGATTCTAATAGGGGATTCCCAAATTCTCGAGCGCCTTTACATCATTGGTGATGTCCACTGTAGCGAATATGTAGTGGAGCTGTTGGCAAACCTAGCGAAACGCTCGCAAGGCCTTGTCTCCAAGCAGTAGTGGTAGACAAGGCCGTGGTGGCGCACGCACATCTGGGCGACGGCGACCTTGGGACGAGACCCGGCACGAACGCTGGTGTACTCGAGGTCGAACCCGACCACCTTGTACTTCTCCTCGGCAAGCAACAACTCCATGATGTGGATGGAGTGCTCCACCCAGTCCGAGTTGTTAGTGTACACCACCGAGAGGTCCATGAACCTTGGGTGTCCACCATGGCACGCATGGTGAACTTCTGCTCGTTGTCGGTAGCCGCTCGGAGCGCCATTGGAGCCACATAGGATACCCTCTAAGAATTTCTCGTGGTGGGTGTGCTTCTTGCAATGGTGGGGCGCGATCGAAAGGTTGAATAGACACAAGGGTTAAATGGGGGGCGGCCGGCCTATAATCGTCACGTCTTGTCACGGCGTTCATAGAAGAGGATTCCAGTGCACGCTTGACAGCACCGCACCACACACGTTTCGTTTGACCATGCGTGGGCTCGAAGAGGCGCCAAATGTATCATCGATGAGCCTGTTCCCGTGCTACCGCGAAGTTTACCGCGCAAGCTTCCTGCCCAGCTAGTTTGGCCATGCGTCGGCTAGAAGAGGGACAAATCATGGGCGTTTATTGGCAAAAAGCTTTGTAAAAACAAAGTGTGTGGAATGAATTCGGTCATAAGTTTACCCGTGGGTGATGAGGTCAAAGTTACACAAAAGGGTGATGATGGACACTCAAGTGCGATAATTAATTATGCGCTCTACAAGGCACACGGTGGAAGAAACCAACTGTGTGCAATAATGTCGAAGATCGCAGTCGAGTTAGCAATACAGATCGTGTGCTATGAGATCGACAAGGTAAACAAATTCGAGAATGGTTAATAAAATCTAAGACCATTGCATATTAAGGTCAAAATTGTGCTACCAATATACAAGTCTCATACGATGCCATTTTGATGATTGTACCACAAAAGCTCGAAATATTACAAGGTTCAAATTCCAGAGTTATATGGCTCAAATTCGAATATTACAAGGTTTAAACTGATATTAGAAATGCAATTCAGCTCATCAGGTGCAAACGCCCGCGCTAATCCACTGAACATGGATATCCAAGATATTCAAACTAATATTACCACTTGTAAGTCTGGTTTGGAAACCTCACAATTTTTGCAAAGGGTTCAACCACTGAGAAGTCATGTATGGGGTTGACACGATGACTTCCGATTACTCTGTCATCTGAAGTTCCAAAATTAAATTCAGCATTTTTGGAGCCTAGTCCATTCTGCTACAGGCGCCAGCGCTGATCAACAAACCATTCATTTTTGCGAAATAAATGTAGGGCAAACCTCATTACCTTGAGCACCCTTGCTCTGACAACAAAGAATCTAGTGAGGAGTTCAAAGTAATTTCTGAGAGATGCAGATCTAGGCTGTACTAAATGTCTAAATATGCAACCTTAGGCTACATAGCAGCAACAACAACAACAACAACAACAACAACAACAACAACACTGTTTGGATACTCAACTTAGCTAGAGGTTAGAGTTAGTTTCTAGCTCATGACTAACCCAGAACTAACTCCATCCAAAGAGTTGTTTGGATGGCAGGGTTAGATTGACAATAAATGCACTAGGAGAACTAGCTCCAATTAGCACCTCTTGGGTTGGATAGTTTTTTGGGTGGGTTATAGATGCAACTAACTCAAACTAGCCTCATGTTTAGATATACCTTAGGGCTATTTGAGCCCGAACTATCTCAAACTAACTTTAACCCATGGATACAGCAGCAGTTTATCAGCCGATAATTTGTAAGAATGTAACAAACTCCTTCCAGCCCATAATATAAGATGTTAATTCATCTAATATGTGACTATATTGGATGTTATAAGATATTATAAAAGAGTGTTGTACTACATCATTGTGCACTTGCTGTTTAGCTTCTAATATTAACTTGGTTCTTTTAGGTACATATGTCATTGGTAAAGATTCGCGCTTCAACCCTTTCTGTGTATGGGGCAATGAGATATCGATGAACCAGCATAAAGTGAGGAAGCTGATAAATATTGTTAGTAAAATGGGTCCAAAGATGGCAATTAAACTATTTGTTTACACTTTATCCAAGACAACAATGAACTGCATGATGGTAAGTAAGAACTCTGCAGCCTTCTTTTTACTGCCCATAATGAGTTGTGTTAGATGACAATGTCTGAATCTTTTTGCCTTTGCAGTGGTTGCCAAAGCAGTTTACTCAAGATTACCTCTCAAACTACATGCTTGGTAGGCATGTGATACGTCTCCAACGTATCTATAATTTTTGATTGTTCCATGCTATTATATTATCTATTTTGGATGTTTAATGGGCTTTAATATGCTCTTTTATATTATTTTGGGGACTAACCTATTAACCGGAGGCCCAGTGCCAGTTTCTGTTTTTTGCCTATTTTAGAGTTTCGCAGAAAAGGAATACCAAACAGAATCCAAACGGAATGAAACCTTCGCGATGATCTTTTTTGGACCGAAAGCAAACCAGAAGACTTGGAGTTGAAGTATGGAACTCCGTGAGGCAGCCACGAGGCAGGAGGGTGCGCCCAGGGGGGTAGGCGCGCTCCCCACCCTTGTGGGCCCCACGTAGCTCCACCGACATACTTCTTCTGCCTATATATACTCGTATACCCTAGATCGATCGCAGGGAGCCAAGAAACCACTTTTCCACTGCCGCAACCTTCTGTACCCGTGAGATCCCATCTTGGGGCCTTTTCCGGCGATCTGCCAGAGGGGGAACCGATCACGGAGGGCTTCTACATCAACACCATAGCATCTCCGATGAAGCATGAGTAGTTTACCACAGACCTTCGGGTCCATAGTTATTAGCTAGATGACTTCTTCTCTCTCTTTGATTCTCAATACAAAGTTCTCCTCGAAGTTATTGGAGATCTATTCGATGTAATACTCTTTTGGGTGTGTTTGCTGAGATCCGTTGAATTGTGGGTTTATGAACAAGATTATCTATGAATATTATTTGGTTCTTCTCTAAATTCTTATATGCATGATTTGATATCTTTGCAAGTCTCTTCGAATTATCGGTTTAGTTTGTCCTACTAGATTGATCTTTCTTGCAATGGGAGAAGTGCTTAGCTCTGGGTTCAATCTTGCGGTGTCCTTTCCCAGTGACAGGAGGGGCAGCAAGGCACGTATTATATTGTTGCCATCGAGGATAAAAAGATGGGGTTTATATCATAATGTTTGAGTTTATCCCTCTACATCATGTCATCTTGCTTAAAGCGTTACTCTGTTCGTATGAACTTAATACTCTAGATGCATGCTGGATAGCGATCGATGTGTGGAGTAATAGTAGTAGATGCAGAATCGTTTTGATCCACTTGATATGGACGTGATGCCTATATTCATGATCATTTCCTAGATATTCTCATAACTATGCACTTTTCTATCAATTGCTCGGCAGTAATTTGTTTACCCAACGTAATACATGCTATCTTGAGAGAAGCCACTAGTGAAACATATGGCCCATGGGTCTCTTTCTTATTATATTGCATCTCTTTTATTTACATCGCATCTCGTTTACTATTTTGCAATCTTTACTTTCCAATCTATACAACAAAAATACCAAAAATATTTACTTTACTATCGTTATCAGATCTCACTTTTGCGAGTGGTCGTGAAGGGATTGACAACCCCTTTATAGCGTTGTTTGCAAGATTCTTGATTGTTTGTGCAGGTATTAGGTGACTTGTGCGTTGTCTCCTACTGGATTGATATCTTGGTTCTCAAAAACTAAGGGAAATACTTACGCTACTTTGCTGGATCACCATTTCCTCTTCAAGGGAAAACCAACGCATGCTCACGAGGTAGCAAGAAGGATTTATGGCGCCGTTGCCGGGGAGATCTACGCCAAGTCAAGACATACCAAGTACCCATCATAAACTCTTATCCCTCACATTACATTATTTGCCATTCGCCTCTCATTTTACTCTCCTCCACTTCTAAAACGATTTTTGAAAATATTTTCCCTTTTCTTCACCCTTGTTCCGTTCGTCCTTCTGTTTGCTCGTATTACCATGTGCCTTCTATTTGCTTGCATCCTTGCTTGCTAAAAATCTATTGATATGGATCCTCATCCACTTGCTAATCTTTTTAAAAGATCCAATTATGATGAACCAATTGCTAGTGAGTTGAGTGCACTAGATTATCTTTATGAGGTTTTGCTTGAAATTCGTGAATTTGAAAACTTTGATGAAGTGTTGAAAGAAGAAAATTATAAAGTGATTCATGATAGCCCCTTGAATGAAAATCATGATTGCAATGATGTTATTATAAATTCTATTAATGTCAATTATGTTAATGATATGCAAAACCCTAAGCTTGGGGATGCTAGTTTTGCTATGTCCACTACTTGTTGCAATGATCATGATTGGGGTGATTCTTCTTATGATCTCGAAAATTTATTTAAGCCCCATGATGAATATGAGATTGATAATAATGTTTGCAATAATACTGAAAGTGGGTTTGAAAGAGTGTCAACTTTAGATCCCACATATTTGGATAATGTGCAATCTTATGAAGTTTTTCATAAAAGTGGGTTTGGAGAGGTCATGACTTTAGTTAATGATATCCCCACTATTTTGGAAGAGTGTCAACTTTGCATACATGTGGATCGTGTAGAGAAAATTTTACGTGATAGCTATATTGTTGAATTTGAATATGATCCTACATGCAATTATTATGAGAGAGGAAAATATGGTTGTAGAAATTTTCATGTTACTAAATTACCTCTCGTCATGTTGAGATTGCTATTATCTCTTTCTTCTTTCATGCATATGCTAGTTTTTGCTTGTCTTGATAATTTGTTTGCTTATAAATGTCTATGCATAGGAAGTATGTTAGACTTAGATGTGTTTGTCACGTGTTTTATGATGCACTCTTTGTGTTTCGATTGCTATCTTTCTTGTGAGCATCATTAAAATTATCAATGCCTAGCTAGGGGCGTTAAACGATAGTGCTTGTTGGGAGGCAACCCAATTTTATTTTTGTTCTTTGATTTTTGTGCCTGTTTAGTAATAATTAATTAATCTAGCCTATTTTATGATTGTGTTTTTTATGTTTTAATTAGTGTTTGTGCCAAGTAAAGCCTTTAGGATCTTCTTGGGTGCTTATTGTTTGATCTTGCTGATAAAAATAGAAAGTGTGCGCTCAAGAAAATAATTTTCATTTTTTACCAGAGAGCGATAAAATACCAATTCCAACTGCAGTAGATCAATATACAAATTTTCCTGGTCGTCCTAATTTTTCCGAATTTTTGGAGTTATAGAAGTATTCGAAACCTACAGATTGCTACAGACTGTTCTGTTTTTGACAGATTCTGTTTTTCGCGTGTTATTTGCTTATTTTGATGCATCTATGGCTAGTATCGGGGGGTATGAACCATAGAGAAGTTTGAATGCAGTAGGTTTAACACAAATATAAATAAAGAATGAGTTCATTATAGTACCTTAAAGTGGTGGTTTATTTTCTTGTACTAACGGAGCTCATGAGATTTTCTGTTGAGTTTTGTGTTGTGAAGTTTTCAAGTTTTTGGGTAAAGATTGATGGATTTTGGAATAAGGAGTGGCAAGAGCCT
Organism: Triticum aestivum; assembly: GCF_018294505.1. Taxonomy (NCBI): domain Eukaryota; kingdom Viridiplantae; phylum Streptophyta; class Magnoliopsida; order Poales; family Poaceae; genus Triticum; species Triticum aestivum. The sequence goes on from NC_057812.1 coordinate 312,144,342, forward strand.
AATCTTGGGAATGCCCAAGGAACCCCAAGGTAAATTCAAGGACAACCAAAAGCCTAAGCTTGGGGATGCCCCGGAAGGCATCCCCTCTTTTGTCTTCATCTATCGGTAACTTTACTTGAGGCTATATTTTTATTCACCACATGATATGTGTTTTGCTTGGAGCGTCTTGTATGATTTGAGTCTTTACTTTTTAACACAATCATACTTGCTTTACACACCTTTGGGGAGAGACACGCATGAATTGGAATTTGTTAGAATACTCTATGTGCTTCGCTTATATCTTTTGAGCTAGATAATTTTGCTCTAGTGCTTCACTTATATCTTTTTAGAGCACGATTGTGGTTTTATTTTATAGAAATTATTGATCTCTCATGCTTCACTTATATTATTTTTAGAGTCCTTTAGAATAGCATGGTATTTTGCTTTGGCTATAAAATTAGTCCTAATATGATGGGCATCCAAGATGGGTATAATAAAAACTTTCATATAAAGTGCATTGAATACTATGAGAAGTTTGATTCCTTATGATATTTTTGAGATATGAAGATGGTGATATTAGAGTCATGCTAGTTGAGTAGTTGTGAATTTGAGAGATACTTGTGTTAAACTATGTGATTCCCGTAGCATGCACGTATGGTGAACTGTTATGTGATAAAGTCGGAGCATGATTTATTTTTTGATTGTCTTCCTTATGAGTGGCGGTCGGGGACAAGCGATGGTCTTTTCCTACCAATCTATCCCCCTAGGAGCATGCGCATAGTACTTTGTTTCGATAACTAATAGATTTTTGCAATAAGTATGTGAGTTCTTTATGACTAATGTTGAGTCCATGGATAATATGCACTCTCACCCTTCCATCGTTGCTAGCCTCTCTAGTACCGCGCAAATTTCGCCGGTACCATAAACCCACCATTTACCTTCCTCAAAATAGCCACCATACCTACCTATTATGGCATCTCCATAGCCATTCTGAGATATAATGCCATGCAACTTTCCACCGTTCCGTTTATTATGACACGCTCCATCATTGTCATATTGCTTTGCATGATCATGTAGTTGACATCGTATTTGTGGCAAAGCCACCATTCATAATCCTTTCATACATGTCACTCTTGATTCATTGCGCATCTCGGTACACCGCCGGAGGCATTCACATAGAGTCATATTTTTTCTAAGTATCGAGTTGTAATTCTTGAGTTGTAAGTGAATAAAAGTGTGATGATCATCATTATTAGAGCATTGTCCCAGTGAGGAAAGGATGATGGAGACTATGATTCCCCCACAAGTCGGGATGATACTCCGGACGAAAAAGATAAAAAAGAGGCCAAAAAAGAGAAAGGCCCAAATAAAAAATGAGAGAAAAGGAGTGAAGGGACAATGCTACTATCCTTTTTCCACACTTGTGCTTCAACGTAGCACCATGATCTTCATGATAGAGAGTCTCCTATTTTTTCACTTTCATATACTAGTGGGAATTTTTCATTATAGAACTTGGCTTGTATATTCCAATGATGGGCTTCCTCAAAATGCCCTAGGTCTTCGTGAGCAAGCAAGTTGGATGCACACCCACTTAGTTTCTTTTTGAGCTTTCATACACTTATAGCTCTAGTGCATCCGTTGCATGGCAATCCCTACTCACTCACATTGATATCTATTGATGGGCATCTCCATAGCCCGTCGATATGCCTAGTTGATGTGAGACTATCTTCTCCTTTTTGTCTTCCCCACAACCACCATTCTATTCAACCTATAGTGCTATGTCCATGGCTCTCGCTCATGTATTGCGTGAAGATTGAAAAAGTTCGAGAACATCAAAAGTATGAAACAATTGCTTGGCTTGTCATGGGGGTTGTGCATGATTTAAATATTTTGTGTGATGAAGATAGAGCATAGCCAGACTATATGATTTCTTAGGGATAGCTTTCTTTGGCCATGTTATTTTGAGAAGACATGATTACTTTGTTACTATGCTTGAAGTATTTTTATTTTTATGTCAATATTAAACTTTTATTTTGAATCTTTCGGATTTGAACATTCATGCCACAATAAAGAAAATTACATTGATAATTATGTTAGGTAGCATTCCACATCAAATATTCTGTTTTTATCATTTACCTACTCGAGGACGAGCAGGAATTAAGCTTGGGGATGCTAGATACGTCTCCAACGTATCTTTGATTGTTCCATGCTATTATATTATCTGTTTTGGATGTTTAATGGGCATTAATATACTCTTTAATATTATTTTTGGGACTAACCTATTAACCGGAGGCCCATTGCCAGGTTCTGTTTTTTTTGCCTATTTTAGAGTTCCGCAGAAAAGGAATACCAAACGGAATCCAAATGGAATGAAACCTTCACGATGATCTTTCTTGGACTGAAAGCAAACCAGAAGACTTGCAGTCTAAGTATGGAACTCCATGAGGCAGCCACAAGGCAGGAGGGCGCGCCCAGGGGAGTAGGCGCGCGCCCCACCCTCGTGGGCCCCATGTAGCTCCACCGACGTACTTCTTCCGCCTATATATACTCTTATACCCTAGATCGATTGCAGGGAACCACGAAACCAATTTTCCACCGCCGCAACCTTCTGTACCCGTGAGATCCCATCTTGGGGCCTTTTCTGATGATCTGCCAGAGGGGGAATCGGTCACGGAGGGCTTCTACATCAACACCATAGCCTCTCCGATGAAGCGTGAGTAGTTTACGACAGACCTTCGGGTCCATAGTTATTAGTTAGATGGCTTCTTCTCTCTATTTGATTCTCAATACAAAGTTCGCCTCGATGTTCTTGGAGATCTATTTGATGTAATACTCTTTTGCGGTGTGTTTGCTGAGATCCGATGAATTGTGGGTTTATGAACAAGATTATCTATGAATAGTATTTGGTTCTTCTTTGAATTCTTATATGCCTGATTTGATATCTTTGCAAGTCTATTGGAATTATCTGTTTAGTTTGGCCTACTAGATTGATCTTTCTTACAATGGGAGAAGTGCTTAGCTTTGGGTTCAATCTTGTAGTGTCCTTTCCCAATGATAGTAGGGGCAGCAAGGCACGTATTCTATTGTTGCCATCGAGGATAAAAAGATGGGGTTTATATCATATTGTTTGTGTTTATCCCTCTACATCATGTCATCTTGCTTAAAGCGTTACTCTGTTCTTATGAACTTAATACTCTAGATGCATGCTGGATAGCGGTCGATGTGTGGAGTAATAGTAGTAGATGCAGAATCATTTCAATCTACTTGACGCAGATGTGATGCCTATATTCATGATCATTGCCTAGATATTCTCATAACTATGCACTTTTCTATCAATTGCTCAGCAGTAATTTGTTCACCCACCATAATACATGCTATCTTGAGAGAAGCCACTAGTGAAACCTATGGCCCCCGGGTCCCTTTCTTATTATATTGCATCACTTTTATTTACATCGCATCTCGTTTACTATTTTGCAATCTTTACTTTCCAACCTATACAACAAAAATACCAAAAATATTTACTTTACTATCTTTATCAGATCTCACTTTTGCGAGTGACCGTGAAGGGATTGACAACCCCTTTATCGCGTTGGTTGCAAGGTTCTTGATTGTTTGTGCAGGTACTAGGTGACTTGTGCGTTGTCTCCTACTAGATTGATACCTTGGTTCTCAAAAACTGAGGAAAATACTTATGCTACTTTGTTGCATCACCCTTTCCTCTTCAAGGGAAAACCAGCGCATGCTCAAGAGGTAGCAGCATGCAAAGGTTAAAGTATTTCTACCAGAACACGATGATTATCTAGATGTTTTCATGAAGACTGTGAAGGATGGGCGATCGGCCATCACAAGGGGTTGGACTAGAGTCGTGCATGCCTTCTGCATGGAGGAGGGCACAATATGGGCATTCCGCTTCAACTTGTTCAGCAACCAGAATGTATTTCACCTCTTTCTTTACCATCTTTAATAGTACAAGTATACAACAGTGGTTCGTCATTCTTTATTTGGTTATTATGTAATTCTTGCACATATGTAGATATGAATCAAACAATGCATTTGTTGTTTGAACCTGATGGATATGAATAAAGCTATATCATACATTCAAATTCAAATCCGGTATAATTTGAAATAGCAGCAATTAAATTACAGTGAAATTACACTCTCCCGGTCGTTACGGCGCACACGGTTGGTACAACACAAACATTTGCGATATACACCATAATCTGAGATGGTTCACAGAGAGGAAACATGTGCAAGCATGCACACAGTTGCCATTTGCAAAGCATGTGCGATGTCAGACAATATCACAAATGGAGCGGGAAAACTAAGTGTTTGTGATAGTTGCCTTATCGTACACGATTCGCAACCATGAAGTATTACTAATGAAGTATGCATCATAAACGTTGCACCATGGAATAGCGTGTGCGATAGTTGTCGTGTACGATGATGTTACGACGGTCCAACATTTCATAATCCTATCCGACACTCGTACGACGATCAGCTAATCTTCTTAATTAGTTATCGCATACGGTTCGGGACAAGTGGATGTGTGTGATTGTTTGCTTATCATACACGTTCTATAATAGTGAACCGTTTGTGATAGGTCGCGCATCGTAAATGTAGCACCACAGAATGCCGACTATGATGGCAATGCGAGCACAGACGAGTAGGAGTATTGTATATGAATCTTGTCCCCATATCCCCGATGATTTTTGGTTTGTGTGGGAAGGACCCCCCATATCCCCACACTCACTTGGCGACGGTTCCAAATGTCGTCGTGGAAAGGGGTTGAAAACCGTTTGTATAGCACCAACGCATACCAGTGAAACCAAATTGATAGTTCGAAGAGAATTACAAAGATATCAAATCATGCATAAAAGAATTCAGAGAAGATTCAAATAGTATTCATAGATAAGCTGATCATAAATCCACAATTCATCGGATCTCGACAAATACACCACAAAAGAAGATTACATCCGATAGACCTCCAAGAACATCATGGAGAACATGGTATTGAGAATCAAAGAGAGAGAAGAAGCCATCTAGCTACTAGCTATGGACCCGTAGGTCTGAGGTAAACTACTCACGCTTCATCGGAAGGGCAATAGAGTTGATGTAGATGCCCTCCGTGATCGAATCCCCCTCCGACAGGATGCCAAAAAAGGCCCCAAGATGGGATCTCATGGGAACAGAAGGTTGCGGCGGTGGAAAGTGTTTTCGTGGGTACTTCTGGTGGTTTGGGAATATATGTGAATATATAGGAGGAAGATCTAGGTTAGGGGGTCACCGAGGGGCCCACAAGGTAGGGGGCGTGCCCTACCCCCAGGGCGCGCCCTCCACCCTTATGGACACCTCGTGGCTCTTCTGACTTGCACTCAAAGTCTCCTGGGTGTCTTCTGGTCCAGGAAAAATCATCGCGATGGTTTTATTCCGTTTGGTATTCCTTTTCTGCAAAGCTCAAAAAACAAGGAAAAACAGAAACTGGCACTGGGCTCTAGGTTAATATGTTAGTCACAAAAATAATATATAATAGCATATTAATGTATATAAAACATCCAAAACAAATAATATTATAGCATGGAACAATAAAAAATTATAGATACATTGGAGACGTATCAGGCCGCTTCTGCTTGATGCTTTCAGCACTTGGAGTTGGTCTACCATAATATCCAGGGAATGCTGGGAGTTGTGCGGCCTTTGAGAGACTAGACTGGTAGTAACGGTAGTGCGCCTTCAGGTGCATAGAGCTAGCGTGTGGGTGATCAATAGGCTTTTGATTAGTAGCGGCAATACAACCCCGTATTTTCCAGCCAGGTCCGCTTTCCCGATTTATTTATGGTGCTTATGGTGTACCCCTTTTATATACACTAAAATCTTCCTAGTGGATATGTCGTACTAGAAACACTCCATCCTTCAAGCTAAACTACATGCCGGTCATATTTCCCAAAGCTTACATTTAATTGGTCAGCTAATGTTACTACGTGAGTTTTGAAATGCATGTCCGCCACATATATAGACACGAGGGAATACTATTTTTTTCTACGTGCGCTCCCGTTATCATGGTTTGGCAATAAACTTTCTATACGGTATATTATGAACCTATCATCTACTAACTATCCTTACTTTTGTACTTCCCAACAGGGATCTTATTTTTTGTGTAGTTGTGCTGGATTATATTAATGTAGGCACCAAATTACAACACACATGGGCTGTCTCATCATAATCCGTTTATAGCACACAAGGGTTTACAAGGAGCCCCTATTATATTAGAATATCCTCTACATTACAAGATAATCTCACTACTATTTATGTTCATGCTTCTCGGATATTGAACATAATCACAATGAGTATGAGAATGCACACATCAGAAGAATATTGCAGAACAATGCAATGCCTAACAAACTTGGCATCAAGGGATTGAGTTCCATTCTGGATGCAATGAAACCCATATGCTCCCCACCTACAGATTTGTGTTCAGAATATGATCCTAATGACTATTCTGAGCTCAAGGAGTCAAAAGTAGATTGCCTATCATGTTTACCCAATAAAGTGCTCGTTCTAATTTGGCAAGGTTTTATTGGTTGCACGTATCTTGTGTAATATGTCTTGCATTTCTTCTACTTCATTGCACTGGCATCTACTTAGTTTACTCATCATATATGTGAAGATGCCATGCCCATTTATTATGAATACCTATTCTAGTTGTCATCATACCTTGTTTTTCATTCAAATGTCGTTCTTGTGTATCATCCAAAAGGAAGAGGGTGATTGCGGAACCTAAAGGAGTATAGGCGAAGTCTTTGAAAAAAGGTGGTGGTGCTGGAGAAATCAAATAGCACCCCACTTATATTGGCAATAGAACCAGCGCCACAAAACCTAGGATATCGGAACTATGCTGCTCGCTGCTTTGCTCTTGTTAGTACCTGTTGTCCTGTATGGCTGTACTTACATTCATACATAGTGATTATGTGACACCAGTGTGCATTATTTATTGGTTATCCATCGTTCACTCCAAATTATCAGATCTATATTAATGCTTACATTAATGTACAGAATAAACCCAATGCTCATGAAGAAGTTTAGCTCTGCATTGTTCTTGTAAGTATATGTTGCCCTTCATCACTGTACTAATATTGTCAGCTAGTTATTCATGTACCATCACTTTTCATCTTGTTTTCCCTTGCCCTCCATTTTCTACACATTAGATCCATTTACTCTTGGCAAAGTGTTGAATAAAATCAATGCTACTGAAGAAGTTTAGCTCTGCATTTCTCTTGCTAATACCTTTTGCCTATATGTTGTACTTACATTTATAGCTAGTTGATTATGTAGAATCACTCTGTATCTTAGCTTAATTAATCTCCATTTTTCCTATATTATCACATCTATATTTACTCTTAAAAAATGTAGAATAAAGGCAATGCTCATGAAGAAGACTCTATGGTAAACTTCTTGTATTGCCCCCATCAACATGGACAAAGGCTTTATAGATCCGGTCTTCACAACTAACGTAAGTTTGTCCTTCTCGAGCCTTCAAACTTTGTTGTGTATATTTGGATATCTATGACTGCAACTGCTATTTATTTTTGTCGTTTGAATCAAATTGCATGTTCAATGTTTATTACAAAGAAGTTCATAAACATAAGTTTGTCCTTCTCAATTTCAGTTTTTAGTTGTACAACGTAGTTCCCTGTTCAAACCATGTAAGTTAAACTCAACATAGCAAGCTATCTTCTTTAGCACTACATGTATGCTTTGTGTTCTTGATCTGTAATCCAGTGGTGGGGTGAAACTACCAACTCCAGCACAATGTCATATCATGTTATGTCTTAACTATGAAGAATGCCATATTATGTTAATGTTATTTAAATTGTGTCTCTTTATTTACCAATCTGAAATGGGATAAATTGACAGAACACTCACCATAGATGCTTATACATTGTTTATCACTGTCTGTATGCTTGTGTTCTTGATCTGTAACCCAATGGTGTGGTGATACGTCTCCAACATATCTATAATTTTTTATTGTTCCATACTATTATATTATCCATCTTAGATGTTTTATATGCATTATTATACTATTTTATATCATTTTCGGGACTAACCTATTAACCTAGTGCCAAGTGCAAGTTGCTGTTTTCCCCTTGTTTTTGTCTACAATAGAAAATCAATGCCAAACAGAGTCCAAATGGAACAAAACTTTTTGAAGATTTTTCTTGGACAAGAAGACACCTACGAAGCTTCGGGAGGAGGCTAGAAGGGAAACTGGTGAGCCACAAGCTCACCAGGCTTGTGGGTCCCCCAAGGCTCCTCTAAGCCTAATCGCAGCTCCATAAATACCCAAATATTTCCCGTATAGTAGAGGGCACACCAAAAATACTTCTTCACGGCAGCAAGTTTCTATCCTCGTGAGATCCCATTCGGAGACCCGTTCCGGTAATCTATCGGAGGGGGATTCAATAACGGAGGGCCTCTACATCAACCTTGTTGCCCTTCCGATGATGTATGAGTAGTTTACCATAGACCTACGGTCCATAGCTAGTAGCTAGATGGCTTCTTCTTTCTCTTTGATCTTCAATACAATGTTCTCCTCGATGTTCTAGGAGATCTATTCGACGTAATCTTCTTTTGCGGTGCATTTGTTGAGATCCGATGAATTGTGGGTTTATGATCAGATTATCTATGAATATTATTTAAGTCTTCTTTGAACTCTTTTATGCATGATTAAGATAGCTTTGTATTTCTCTCCGATCTATTGATTTGGTTTGGCCAACTAGATTGATTTTTCTTGCAATGGGAGAGGTGCTTTGTAATGGGTTCAATCTTGCGGTGCTCAATCCCCGTGACATAAAGGGACATGACACGTATTTGTATTGTTGCCATTAAGGATAAAAGGTGGGGTTTATTCATATTGATTGGGTCTATCCCTCTACGTCATGTCATCTTGCTTAAGGCGTTACTCCATTCTTGTTAACTTAATACACTCGATGCATGCTGGATAGCGGTCGATGTGTGGAGTAATAGTAGTAGATGCAGGCAGGAGTCGGTCTACTTGTCATGGATGTGATGCCTATATTCATGATCATTGCCTTAGATATCATCATAATTATTTGCTTTTCTACCAATTTCTCAACAATAATTTGTCTACCCATCATATGCATTCTTTCAAGAGAGAAGCCTCTAGTGAAAACTATGGGCCCCGCGTCGATATTCTTATCATATTATTTTCAGATCTATAAAACCCAAAATGCAGAAATACCTTGCTGTAATTTATTTACCTTTACTTTATTTTGCACCTTTATTTATCTTTTATACCTATCTCTATCAGATCTCATCCTTGCAAGTAACCGTGAAGGGATTGAAAACCCCTTTATCATGTTGAGTGCAAGTATTTGTTTGTTTTTGCAGGTGCTATCATTGGAGACTTGTGTGTGTTGGAAATATGTCCTAGAGGCAATAATAAATTGGTTATTATCATATTTCCTTGTTCATGATAATCGATTATTATCCATGCTAGAATTGTATTGATCAGAAACTCAGATACATGTGTGGATACATAGACAACAACATGTCCCTAGTAAGCCTCTACCGGACTAGATCAATGATCAAAGATGGCTATGGTTTCCTAGCCATGGACATGAGTTGTCATTTGATAACGGGATGACATCATTAGCAGAATGATGTGATGGATAAGACCCAAACTATAAATGTAGCATATGATCGTGTCAAGTTTATTGTTGTCGTTTTCTGCATGTTAAGTATATGTTCCTATGACAATGAGATCATGCGACTCACTAACACCGGAGGAGTACCTTGTGTGTACCAAATGTCGCAACGTAACTGGGTGACTATAAAGGTGCTCTATAGGTATCTCCGAGGATGTCAGTTGAGTTGGCATGGATCAAGACTGGGATTTGTCACTCCGTATGACAGAGAGGTATCTCAAGGCCCACTCGGTAATACAACATCACAGGAAGCTTGCAAGCAATGTGAAAAATGGTTTAGCCACGGGATCTTGTATTACGGAACGAGTAAAGAGACTTGCCAGTAACGAGATTGAACTAGTTATGGAGATACCGATGATCGAATCTCGGGCAAGTAACATACCGATAGACAAAGGGAACTACATATGGGATTAGCTGAATCCTTGACATCGAGGTTCAACCGATAAGATCCTCATAGAATATGTCGGAGCCAATATGGGCATCTAGGTCCCGCTATTGGTTATTGACCGTAGAGGTGTCTCGGTCATGTCTGCATAGTTCTCGAACCCATAGGGTCTACACACTTAACGTTTGGTGACGATATAAGTATAGTTGAGTCATTATGGTGGTTACTGAAGGTTGTTTGGAGTCCTGGATGAGATCCCGAACATGACGAGGAACTCCGGAATGGTCCAGAGGTTAAAATTGATATATTGGACGAAGGGTATTGGAGTCCGTAAGTGTTCCGGGGATACCGGGTGATGGCCAGCATGACCGAAAGGGGTTTCAGGGGGGCCCGGCAAGTGTTGGGGGCCTCATGGGCCAAGGGGAGGGGGCACACCAGCCCACTAAGGGGATGTGCTCCCCCAAGCCCCCTTCCCACATTACCAGAGGAGGTGGTGAGGGAGTCCGGGATTAAGGGGTCGTCGGGCGTCCGGGCTATGTGACATGGGCCGGACTAATGGGTCGTGAAGGTACAAGGCAAAGACTTCCTCCCGTGTCCAGATGGGACTCTCCTTTGCGTGGAAGGCAAGCTTCGCTTTCGGATATGAATATTCCTTCATCTATAAACCAACTTTGTACAACCCTAGGCCCCTTCGGTGTCTATATAGACCGGAGGGTTTAATCCGTAGAGGCAATCACAATCATACAGGCTAGACATCTAGGGTTTAGCCATTACGATCCCATGGTAGATCAACTCTTGTAATCCTCATATTCATCAAGATAAATCAAGAAGGAAGTAGGGTATTACCTCCATCAAGAGGGCCCGAACCTGGGTAAACATCGTTTTCCCTGTCTCCTATTACCATCGACCTTAGACGCACAGTTCGGGACCCCCTACCCGAGATCCGCCGGTTTTGACACCGACATTGGTGCTTTCATTGAGAGTTCTGATGTGTCGTCATCAGAAGGTTTGATGGCTCCAGTAGTCATCCACAACAATACTGCCCCGAGGGAGGTCTTTGTCCCCGGCCAGATCTTTGTGTTCGGCGGCTTCGCACTGCGGGCCAACTCACTTGGCCATCTAGAGCAGATCGACAGCTATGCCCTGGGTCACTAGATTAGTTTTGGAAATCTGGACTATGTTGCTGATATCCGAGGAGACTTGATCTCCAAGGGTTCACAACCCCAACCTCCGCTCTGGCCTTAGATCCGGAGCGCATCGCCAGGTCCAAAGACGGGATTCTTGAGCCCGCCAGACTATCTGCGGCCACTAAGTCCAGTACGAGAGAGCCGGAGGAAGTAGTGTCGCTGGCAACCATCATGAAGCCGGACCCTTCTCCAGACACTGGCTCCGAACCCATGGAGTCAGCATCATGTGAGCTCGGCCAAGGAGTCTCCTTCCCACCATACTCCACGGACTCTCTTCTCCTTGGCCAAACCTCGCCTTTAAGCGAGGCTTTGGACTTGATGTGATCCCTCGTCATTACAGAGGAACAATGTCCGAACTACGCCCAACCCGGACTAGGGGCTGAGAGCGGGGAATTTCACGTCCCACCCACCACCCACTTAATAGCCACTGTCGAGGACTTAACTGACATGCTCGATTACGGCTTTGAAGACATCGATGGTATAGACGACGATGCCGGAGAAGAGCAGGCCCAAAACCCGTCGTTTACCGGACGCTGGACGACCACCTCTTTGTATGACGTGTACATGGTGGATACACCCAAAGAGGGTAACAGCGATAACGATAAAGATCCAGTCAAGGATAAACCTCCTGAGATCCAGCCAAAGCGCCAACGTCAGCGGCGCCGCTCTAAATCATGTTGTGGAAAAGATAGTGATACCGGCACGAGATACAACAATACTTCGGACGACACCGAAGACCAAGAAGACCCCATCGAGCCAACCCCCAAACAGGACGACCGGGAAGATGGGCAGGTTAGCCCTGATGAACAAGCCGTAAACGAAGACTTGGAGGACAATAATTATCTTTCACTCTCCGAGGATGAGGTGAGCCTCGGCAACAAAGACTTTATCGTGCCTGAGGAATCCCTCGAGCAGGAGCGCTTTAAGCGCCGGCTAATTGCCACTGCAAGGAGCCTAAAAAAGAAGCAGCGGCAGCTTCAAGCTGATCAAGACCTACTCAACGACAGGTGGACTAATGTCCTGGCAGCCGAGGAATACGGCCTCGAGCGCCCAACCAAAAGTTACCCGAGGTATAAACTGCTACCTCAATTCAACGACGAGGCACTTGAGCCCGTACCATCAGCTCGTAACGCGGCTGACCGACCACCACGTGGCCGGGACAAAATGGCAACTAAAGCCGAACACCAACCCATACTACCTCACCGTAAACGTAGAGACACAACAGCTCGGGATATACATATGACCTGCGGCAGGACCTGGAAAATAGAGCGGGTCAGACCAGATCGATCTACGGATCACGGGGCGAGCCCCAACGCACGACGACAGCTATCTAGCCGGACGTGACAAGCATAACCATGTCCGGGCCAAAAATCGCAGACGGACTCCGTCCGTGCTACGTCGCGACTTGGCCCGATATAGAGGTGCTGCACACCCCCTCTGCTTCACTGATGAAGTAATGGAGCACGAATTCCCAGAAGGGTTTAAACCCGTGAATATCGAATCATACGATGGAACAACAAATCCCGCGGTATGGATTGAGGACTTTCTTCTCCATATTCATATGGCCTGCGGCGATGATCTTCATGCCATCAAATACCTCCCACAAAAACTCAAGGGACCAGCTCGGCACTGGTTAAATAGCCTGCCAGTAAACTCCATTGGCAGCTGGGAGGACTTGGAAGATGCCTTTCGCGAGAACTTCCAAGGTACATACGTTTGACCTCCGGATGCCAATGACTTAAGTCACATAGTTCAATAGCCCAGAGAGTCAGCTAGGAAATTCTGGACTAGGTTCCTAACTAAAAAGAACCAGATCATCGACTGTCTGGATGCCGAAGCCCTAGCGGCCTTTAAGCATAGCATCCGCGACGAGTGGCTCGCCCGACACCTCGGCCAAGAAAAACCGAAGTCCATGGCAGCCCTCACGACACTTATGACCCTCTTTTGCATGGGAGAAGATAGCTGGCTAGCCCATAGCAACAATAATGCAAGCGAACCTGGCACGTCTGAAGCCAGAAATAGCAACGGCAAGCCCCGACGCAATAGACATAAGCGTCGAAGTAATGGTGACAACACCGATGACGCGGTGGTCAACGCCGGATTCAGTGGCTCCAAGTCCAGCCAGTGGAAGAAGCCATTTAAAAGAAACAATACGGGCTCATCCAGCTTGGACCGCATACTCGATCGTCCATGTCAAATCCATGGCACCCCCGATAAACCAGCCAATCATACCAACAAAAGCTGTTGGGTCTTTAAACAGGCCGGTAAGTTAAATACCGAGAAAAAGGAGAAGGGGTCGCAAAGTGGGGACGACGACGAGGAGCCCCATCCGCCGAACACAGGGGGACAAAAGAAGTCCCCCCCCTAGGTTAAAACGGTGAGCATGATATACATTACCCATATCCCCAAGAGGGAGTGCAAATGCGCTCTCAGGGACGTCTACGCCATAAAGCCAGTCGCCCCAAGATTCAACCCATGGTCGTCCTGCCCGATCACCTTCGATCGCCTGGACCATCCGACCAGTATCCGTCATGGCGGTTCAGCCACACTGGTCCTCGACCCAATCATTGATGGATTCCACCTCACGCGAGTCCTCATGGACGGTGGCAGCATCCTCAACCTGCTCTATCAGGATATAGTCCGCAAGATGGGCATCGATCCATCAAGGATCAAGCCCAAAAAATATACCTTTAAAGGAGTAATACCAGGTGTAGAGGCCCGTTGCACAGGCTCAATCACATTGGAAGTCGTCTTCGGATCCCCGGACAACTTCCAAAGCGAAGACTTGATCTTCGATATCGTCCCCTTCCGCAGTGGCTATCACGCACTGCTCGGATGAACTACATTTGCTCGATTCAATGCGGTGCCACACTATGCTTATATCAAACTCAAGATGCCCGAACCACATGGTGTCATAATAGTCAATGGAAACATTGAACGCTCCCTCTGTACCGAGGAGCACGCGGCCCTGGCAGCGGAAGTACAGAGCGGCCTTATCAAGCAGAACTTTAATTCAGCGGCCAAGCTCCCGGACACTGTCAAACGAGTCTGGACTACTCCGCAGCTTGACAGTCCAGCTCATCAGGAGTTCGACTAGCAATTCAGCCTCTGTCTCAGTCCCAACCAAATGGCGGCGTACCTACCGTGCGTACATAACTATGCACTCAAAATACCATGGGCATAGACGGAGGCATAACTCGATTGTGGTCCATAATACGGCTCGACCTTCCCCAGACACGCATACTTTCCCTTGTCTTTTATTTTCTTTTCTTTTCCACAGAACCCTCATGACGGCCTAATCACTGATCCTTTCGAAGGATGGATATACCAAGGTGGCAAGAAGCATAGACGTGTGGCGGAATCTCCAGGTGGTCTTCTTGATGATTACTCTACCTGTTTTCAAGACCCGCACGCAGCTCCCCCCTTGGTCTTGGCATGTTAAATAGCCATGTTGCTTATCGCACTATTTGTACAAATATGCTTCGACGTATTAATCAAATTATAATGGAAATAGTTTGCGGCCCAACTTATGTGGCATTGGCTTACTAGTTCATTTTATTTCACTCTTCTTATCGATTGCAGCCGTACACTTTGGTACGCTTCAATTCGCCAGGGGCTTCATTGCGCCCCATACTACGGGAACAAAGTCCGAACACTTTTTATAGTATAGTTCGGCACCCCGAATTTAGCATTATATGCATCGGCTCCCAATCATGTCTTTGGTCAATAGTTGGGTTGCCCGGCTCCTGTGCTTACTACCTTACGTTTTGTCCTATCGGCTAGGGTAGTAAATGGAGAACTACTGCGATTGTGTTTCTGGTTCATCTGGGTAAACACCTCAGTAGGGAAAGCCGAAAACTGACTGTCATGATGCGGCGAGAGCTGGTCAGCTATTCGGAGGTTAAAATCTCTTGCGATTTTTTCCCACATTATGCGACGGATCGGCCTCCACCCGATCAGGTGTCTACAACACCCTAGTCCGGATTAACAAATACTAACTAGGGGTTGCGCCTACATTTCTATTGTCAAACTCCTATGGCTAAGTGAGGGTGATAAAGCCACATAGTCCGGTTGGCTGGTTCGTTGCGCTAAACACCTCCTTGAAGGACCAAACTCTTGGATCGAGAGTGTTTAGGTTCCAACCCGAACACCCCCGTACGACCTACGTGGGGGCTGAAGCCGACGACTGGCTAACTCTTAGATTTAATAAAACGGCCGCACAGGAGGCAAAATTTTAAACAAACAACAATCATTATATTACATATCAGCTTTGTTTCATAATGCAGGATGAGATAATATGAATGTCTTCATTCAAAGATAATGTCTTTTGCACACTGGCCCTCCAAAATGCGGGATCCCTTTAGGACATCATCAAAATACCGCTTGGGTGCCCGCAGGCGGTCCCTCGGTCGCGAGCTTGAAGGCGTCCATCTTTGCCCACTGCACCTTGACACGGGAGAAGGCCATCCGCACACCTTCGATACAGACCGACCGCTTGATGGCATCAAGTCGAGGGCAGGCATCGACTAGCCGCTTCACGAGCCCGAAGTAGCTGCTGGGTATGGCTTCGGTAGGCCACAAACGGATTATCAAATCCCCCATGGCCGATTCGGCCACCCTATGCAGTTCACTTAGCTGTTTCAGCTAATCGCTAAAGGGAACCGGATGCTCTGGCGCAAGGTATTGCGACCAGAACAGCTTCTTCATTGAGCTTCCCTCTTTGGCTCGGAAGAACTCCGTAGCATTAGTAACACTGCGCGGCAGATCCGCAAACACTCCGGGAGAACTCCAAATCCGGGTCAGTAAGAGGTACCTTTGCTTCACATATTTGCTCTGCATAATAAAGGCCTTATCCGCTGCAATCTTCTTGGCCTCCTAGATTTCCTGAAGGGCGCCTTAGGCTTCAACTTGGGCCTCTTGTGCACTTTGGTAGGCCTTAGCAAGTTTGGACTCTTGGTCTGCAATCTTGCGCTCCAAGGACTCGCATTTCTTTATGGTGTCTTGGAGCTCTTGCTGGACCTCCCCGACCCTTGGCTCATGTTTTTTGCGGGCGGCTTGTTCCTTTGCCACTCTCTTCTAGGCCTCGACCAGCGCGCTCTTGAGGGTCTCCACCTCGGTCGCAGCTCCTGCGAAATATCATGATAACATGATCAACACAAACAATTCATATCTTTCTATATCTAGATAGGCCATTGCATACCTTGCTCGTCCTCTAGTTGTTTCTTCACACGGTCGAGCTCTTCCTCGGCCCGCTCCAGACTCTGCTTCACTTTGGAGACTTCGGCAGAATGGGAGGTCACAGCCAGCATCGACGCCTGCTTATTCACATAGACACATCTGGTTAGTCTCCTGTGAAAATTAATTAATCCTCTATTCGGCTTTTCTTTTTGAATACTGTACAGAGTCTCGGGGGCTAACGTCTATACTATGACATCCTTTTTTGCATAATTAAGTCGTATACCTCAAAGCCTATTAAAAGGCTGGTGCAGGCTTTGGTCAGTCCGCTCTTAGCGGACTGAACCCTCTCAACCACCATACCCATGAGGATACGGTGTTCCTCAACAATGGAAGCACTTTGCAGCACTTCCAGTAGAGTATCCGGTGCCTCTGGATGGACAGAGGTCACCGGCAAAATAGGTGCACCTCCTTCTTTCGAAGGAGGCTGCTTGCCTGATTCCAGAGCCATATGGGCCTCCAGAATAGTATTCGGTTGGGGGCCGAATTGGATATGGCCCCCATTGCCAGTCTCCAAGGGGGTTGCTCCCCCATGTGTTCGGCGGCTGAGGTATCACCCTCTGGCGCCACCCTGACGGCCTCCTGTACCTCTCCCTGGCCTGGGCAGGTCCTTTGGGACAACACCTCGACGTTGTCCGTGGCCTTGGGAGAGGAGGCCCCCAGAAGCGACCCGTTGTCCATCACCTTCGGATCCAGTGAATTCCTCAAAGATGAGGATTGTTGGGGGCGGGCGTGGGCCGAACTACAGCGCATGATTCGACATATTAAAAAACGAAGTAAAGAAGTTGGATATATGTGTATATAAGTGCCTGGGAGTACTTACGATTCGGCCATGGGCTTCTCCCTGGGGTGCCACTCGGAGCTGCTATCAGTGTCCAACGCAGAGTTATCCGCGAGGGAGACCCTCCCCTTCTTGGATGCCTCTGCCTCTAGATCCATGGAGGTCATCCTCTTCTTCCTTCCCCCCTCGGGGGGAGAGTTGCTTTCTTCCTCCTCCTCCTCCTCGTCCTCGGTGGTGGGGGAGGAGTGGGTTTCGGCATCTTCGGACGTCATGTCTGAAGTGCCTTTACGGCGAAGGCCGCCTCTTCCCGCCTGGCCCTTCTTCTCCGGCGCCTGGTAGGGCGCCGGAACTAGCATCTTCGTCAGAAGTGGGATAGCTGGGTCTTCAGGCAACAGAGCCGGACACTGGATCCGCTCCGCCTTCTTTATCCAGCTCTAAAAAGACAAATGGAGAAACTTAGACATCTTCCTCGAATGCGCAGGAAGAGATACACCTTGAAGTATGAAGAACTTACCAGACTAGCTAGATGGGTCAGGTCGTATCCGCAGTCCTCGCATGTTAGCGGCCACGTCTGATTGGCCTTGAAAGAACCTTCCAGATATCTTCGTGTGTGGAGCTGGAGAACTGTCGCAAGGTCTGGTGCTTGGCCGGATCGAACTCCAAGAGATGGCAAGTCTGGCTTTGGAAGGGAAGGGTCCGGCGAAAAAGCATCACCTGGATCACATTGACGAGCTTGATGTTCTTGTCCACCATGCTCTTGACGCGCGCCTGCAGCGCCGATATCTCATCTGACGACGACCAGTCCAGGCCCTTTTAGCCAGGAGGTAAGCCACATTGGGGGCCCGAACTTGAATTCGGGAGTCGCGGCCCAGGTGGTGTCGCGGGGCTCAGTGACGTAGAACCACTGCTTCTGCCACCCCTTGACGGTTTCCACAAAGGTGCCAGTGGGCCACGTGACATTGGATAGTAGGGTGGGACCATCCACCACTTTCGGCTTGACATTGAAGATCTTTAGCCATAATACGAAGTAGGGTGGGATGCGGAGGAAGGCCTCACACACGACAATGAATGTCGAGATGTTGAGAAAGAATTCGGGGCTAGATCATGGAAATCTGGCCCGTAGTAGCACATGAGTCCACGGACGAAGGGTGGAGGGGAAATCCTAACCCGCGGATGAAGTGGGGGATGAATACCACCCTCTCGTTGGGCTCCGGGGTGGGGACGATCTGCCCCTTGGCCGGAAGCCGGTGGGCGATTCCTTGGGCCAAGTACCCTGCTTCCCGGAGCTCCGTGATGTTCCCCTCTGTGACGGAGGAGGCCATCCACTTGCCCTGCTTTCCGAATCCGGACATGGTCGGAGTGCTTTCTGGAGGCGGAAAGGATGAAAGCTTCGGCGCTGGAGCTTGAGAACGGATGGGCGGAGAGGAAGAATGTGTGGGTGAAAGAATGGATCTTTATCTGCTTATAAAGGCAGCGAATGTCAAGCGCCTCCCCACTCGCCTTAAAACTCCCCTATTCCCCAAGGGTCGTGCGGACGGCGCGGTTGGGTTACCCACGCCCATATTAATGAGAATCCCGCAATAAGGGGACACGATCTCTGCTTCGACAAGACGTGCCAATAAAAACCGCATCTCGGAACATGGAGCGGGAGGCTGAAAAATGGTTCGAAATAATGACCGGGCGGAGACGTGGTGTCTCGCTACAAAAGTTGTCAGTAGATGGGACCCATGAAATATTATACTCTCTAAGGTTGTGTGTGGTACTTGTTTTGCAGAGCCGGACACGTTTTCTGTGTTCGAAGACTACTTTGGAGTATTCGGAGGAGGAACCCGCCTTGCAATGCCGAAGACAATCTGCGCGCCGGAGACATCGTCATTGAAGTATGGTTCAGGGGCTACTCAGGGAGTCCTAGGTTAAGGGGTCCTCGGGCGCCCGGGCTATGTGACGTGGGCCGGACTGATGGGCCGTGAAGATACAAGACAGAAGACTTCCTCCTATGTCCGGATGGGACTCTCCTTTGCGTGGAAGGCAAGCTTGGCGTTCGGATATGAAGATTCCTTCCTCTATAAACTGGCTTTGTACAACCCTAGGCCCCTCCGGTGTCTATATAAACCGGAGGGTTTAATCTATAGAGGTAATCACAATCATATAGGCTAGACATCTAGGGTTTAGCCATTACGATCTCGTGGTAGATCAACTCTTGTAATCCTCATATTCATCAAGATCAATCAAGAAGGAAGTAGGGTATTACCTCCATCAAGAGGGCCCGGACCAGGGTAAACATCGTGTCCCCAGTCTCCCGTTACCATCGACCTTAGACGCACAGTTCGGGACCCCCTACCCGAGATCTGCTAGTTTTGACACCGACAGTGGGGCGCCTCCCTAGGGTTTCCCACCCCTTTGCCTTGCAGGCCAAGTCTCCTAATGGGTGGGGGGCCAAAACCCATCTAGGGTTTTCCCTTGGAGGCCTCCGCCCCCTAGATTGGATCTAGGGGCGCCCCCTTCCTCCACCCTTCCCCCTCTATATAGAGGAGGGGATAAAGAGCAGCCGCACCCATACAGATCTATTCGTGCCACGGTGCTGCTCCTCCTCTACCTCATAGCCATCTTCTTCTCCGTAGTTCTTAGCGAAGGTCTCCTGAGATTTCTCCACCACCACCGCCACCAGACCATCATGCTAATGGAGGACTCGGGCTACTACTTCACCATCGCTCGCTGGATCGAGGAGGTGAAGGCGTCATCAGGCCATACGTGTGTTGAACGCGGAGGCGCCGTCCGTTTGGCACTTGGATTGGGAGTTGGCGGGAGGGATCATGATTGGATCGCTAAGACGTTCGACTACTTCAACCACATTGCTTAATGCTTCTGCTTAGCGATCTAAAAGGGTATGTAGATGCAATCTCTCTTCTCGTAGATGGTCATCTCCTAGATGGATCTTGGGTGTTCGTAGGAAATTTTTTGTTTCCCATGCAACGTTCCCCAATAGTGGTATCAGAGATAGGTCTATGCGTAGATGATAGCACGAGTAGAACATGGAGGAGTTTGTGGGCGTTGTTATTCAGATTGCTTCCTTCCTTGGTCTTTTCTTGATTCGTTGGTATTGTGGGATGAAGCGGCCCGGACCAACTTTACATGTCCATGTACATGAGACCGGTTCCATCGACGGACATGTGACTTTGTTGCATAAGATGGATGGCGGGTGTCTGTCTTTGTAGAAGGTTAAATAGCAACTTGCATATCACCCCGCGTAGGTAATATTCGTTCTTGCTAGATGCCCATAGCAGCCACGTAAAACATGCAACAACAATTAGAGGACGTCTAACTTGTTTTTGTAGGGTATGTTGTGATATGATATGGCCAAAGACGTGATGAAATATATTTGATGTATGAGATGATCATGTTTGTAATAGTTTATATTGACTTGCATGTCGATGCATACGGCAACCGGCAGGAGCCATAGGGTTGTCTTTAATTATTGTATGACCTGTGCGTCAATCATTAAGTGCTATGTAATGCTTTACTTTATCGATAAGCGATAGCAATAGTAGTAGAAGCATGATTGACGTGACAACCCCAATGGCAACACGATGATGGAGATCATGGTGTCATGCTGGTGATGATGGGGATCATGCCAGTGCTTTGGAGATGGAGATCAAAAGCATGAGTTGATGGCCATATCATGTCACTTATGATTTGCATGTGATGTTAATCCTTTTATGCATCTTATTTTGCTTAGGACGACGGTAGCATTATAAGGTGATCCCTCACTAAAATGATAAAATTGTGTTCTCCCCAAGTGTGCACCTTTGCCAAAGTTCGTGGTTTCAAAGCACCACATGATGATCGGGTGTGATAGACTCTACGTTCACATACAACGGGTGCAAGCCAGTTTTGCACATGCAGAACACTTGGGTTAAGCTTGACGATCCTAGCATGTACAGACATGGCCTTGGAACACAAGAGACTGAAAGGTCAAACACGAGTCATATAGTAGATATGATCAACATAGAGATGTTCACCATTGAAACCACCACATGTCACGTGATGATCGGACTTGGGTTGGTGAATTTGGATCATGTTACACTCGGAAAACCGGAGGGATGTTGATTTGAGTGGGAGTTCATAGGTAATATGATTAATTGAACTCATTATCATGAACAATAGTCCAAGTTGTCTTTGCAAATTATGTTGAAGATCAATGGCTCACGCTGTAGCTCCCTGTTTTAATGTGTTCCTAGAGAAAGACTAAGTTGAAAGATATTGTGAGAAATTGTGCAGACTAGGGCCGTAGTCTGAGGATTGTCCTCAGTGCTACACAAAAGGCTTATGTCCCTGATGCACCCCTCGGTATGCCAATCCCACTAGCGTCGTCTGTGGATGTTGTGAACATCTGGCAGACACGTTCTGATGACTACTTGATAGTTTAGTGATCCATGCTTTATGGCTTAGAATCGGGGCTCCAAAAAGGTTTTGAACGCCATGGAACATATGAGATGTTCTGAGAGTTGGAATTGGTATTTTAGGATCATGCTCATGTTGAGAGGTATGAGTCCTCTTATAAGTTCTTTGCCTACAAGATGGAGGAGAATGGCTCAGCCAGTGAGAAAGTGCTCAGAATGTATGGGTGCTACAATCGCTTAAATCAAGTGGGAGTTAATCCTCCAGATAAAATAGTGATTTACAGAGTTCTCTAGTTGCTATCACCAAGCTGCTAGAACTTCATGATGAACTATAACATGAAACGGATGGAGATAATCCCG
This sequence comes from Triticum aestivum, assembly GCF_018294505.1. Lineage (NCBI taxonomy): Eukaryota > Viridiplantae > Streptophyta > Magnoliopsida > Poales > Poaceae > Triticum > Triticum aestivum. The sequence goes on from NC_057812.1 coordinate 312,166,391, forward strand.
GAGTTGTTTGCGGTAGGCCGCATAGGTAGAAATCAAGAAGGAGCATCAAGTGTTGATGGTTACCAAGACCAGGGTTTCAAGAAGGGCAAGGAAAAGAAGGGAAACTTCATGAATGGCAAGCCAGTTGCCCCTCTAGTGAAGAAACCCAAGGTTGAACCCAAACCCGAGACTAAGTGCTTCTATTGTAAGGGGAACGGTCACTGGTAGCGGAACTACCCCAAATACTTGGTAGATAAGAAGACTGGTGACTTCAAAAAAAGTATATTTGATATACATGTTATTGGTGTGTACCTTACTAGTACTCCTAGTAGCACCTGGGTATGAGATACCGGTTCAGTTGCTAATATTGGTAACTCGAAACAAAAGGGAATAAATGGAGACCATCTAAGGGCGAGGTGACAATGTGTGTTGGAAGTGTTTCCAAGGTTGATGTGATCACCATCGCATGCTCAATCTACCTTCGAGATTAGTGTTGAACCTAGATAAATGTTATCTGGTGTCTGCATTGAGGCATGGACATGATTATATTGTGTTTATTGCAATACAATTATTCATTTAAGTCAGAGAATATTGGTTATTTTGTTTACATGAATAATACCTTCTATGGTCATGCACCCAATGTGAATGGTTTATTGAATCTTGATCATAGTGATACACATGTTCATAATATTGATGCCAAAAGTTGTAGAGTTGATAATGATAGTACCACTTTCTTGTGGCACTGTCGCTTAGGTCATATTGGGGTAAAGTGCATGAAGAAACTCCATGCTGATGGACTTTTGGAGTCACTTTATTTTGAATCACTTGACACATGTGAACCATGCTTCATGGGCAGGATGACTAAAACCCCGTTTTCCGGTACAAAGGAACGGGCAAGTGACTTGTTGGAAATCATACATACTGATGTGTGCGGTCCGATAAGCGCTGACACGCGTGGTATATATCATTACTTCCTCACCTTCACAGATGACTTGAGTAGATATGGGTATATTTACTTAATGAAGCGTAAGTCTGAAACATTTGAAAAGTTCAAGCAATTTTAGAATGTAGTTGAGAATCATCGTAACAAGAAGATTAAATTCCAACAATCCAATCGAGGGGGAGAATATCTGAGTTATGAGTTTGGCAATCACTTAAGACAATGTGGAATTGTTTCACATTTGATGCCACCTAGAACACCATAGCGTAATGGTGTGTCCGAACGTCGTAATCATACCTTATTGGATATGGTGCGTTCTATGATGTCTCTTGCAAATCTACCACTATCGTTTTGGGGTTATGCGTTAGAGACAACTACATTCACTTTAAATAGGGCACCATCTAAGTCCGTAGACATGACACCCTATGAACTATGGTTTGGCAAGAAACTAAGTTGTTGTTTCTTAAGGTTTGGGGTTGTGATGCTTATGTCAAAAGGCTTCAACCAGAAAAGTTCAAACCCAAAGTGAACAAATGCATCATCATAGGATACCCATAGGAGACAGTTGGGAATACCTTCTATCTCAGATCTGAGGGCAAAGTGTTTGTTGCTAAAAACGGGTCCTTTCTTGAGAAAGAGTTTCTCTCGAAAGAATTGAGTGGGAGGAAGATAAAACTTGATGAGGTTGTTGAACCTTTACTTCAACCAAAAAGTAGCACATCATAGAAAGATGTTTCTATGGCACCTACAACAATTGAAGAAGAAGCTGATGAGAGTAATCATGAAGTTTCGGATCAAGTTACTATCAAACCTCACAGGTCGACAAGGATACGTACTCCTAAGTGGTATGGCAACCCTGTCTTAGAGGTCATGTTGTTGGACAATGATGAACCTATGAGCTACAGAGAAGCAATGGTGGGCCTGGATTCCGGCAAATGGTTGGAGGCCATGAAATCCGAGATGGGATCCATGTATGAAAACAAAGTGTGGACTTTGGAAGTATTACCTAAAGGGTGAAAGGCCATTCAGAATAAATGGATTTTCAACAAGAAGACGGACACGGACGGTAATGTCACCGTCTATAAAGCTCGACTTGTGGCAAAGGGGTTTTCACAAGTTCAAGGAGTTGACTACAATGAGACTTTCTCACCCGTAGCGATGCTTGAGTCCATCAGAATTATGTTAGTAGTTGCTGCATTTTTTATTACGAAATCTAGCAGATGGATGTCAAAACAGAGTTTCCTTAAGTGTTTCTGTGAGGAAAGGTTGTATGTGATACAACCATAAGGTTTTGTCGATCCTAAGGATGCTAAAAGGTATGCAAGCTCCACTGATCCTTCTATGGACTGGAGCAAGCATCTCAGAGTTGGAATTTACGCTTTGATGACGTGATCAAAGCTTGTGGGTTTATACAAGGTTTGCAAGAAACTTGTATTTACAAGAAAGTGAGTGGGGGCACAACAATATTTCGGATAAGTATATGTGGATGACATATTGTTGGTCGAAAATGATGTAGAATTTCTGGAAAGCATAAAGGGTTGCTTGAAAGGTGTTTTCAAAGGAAGACCTAGGTGAAACTGCTTACGTATTGGGCATCAAGATCTATAGAAATAGATCAAGACGCTTGATAAGACTTTCACAGAGCACATACCTTGACATGATTTTGAAGGAGTTCAAAATGGATCAGTCAAAGAAGGAGTTCTTCCCTGAGTGGTAAGGTGTGAAGTTGAGTGAGACTCAAAGCTTGACCACGGCCGAAGAAGAGAAAAGACGAAGGCCGTCCCCTATACCTTAGCCATAGTCTCTATACGGTACGCCATGCTGTGTACCACACCTACGGCGTGCCTTGCAACGTGTCTGGCAAGGGGGTACAAAAGTGACCCAGGAGTGGATCACTGGACAACGGTCAAAATTGTCCTTTGAGGAATAAGGAAATATTTCTCAGTTAAGGATGTGATTAAGAGTTTGGCGTAAAGGGTTACATCGATGCAAGCTTTAACACCTATCCGGATGACTCTGAGTAGCAAACCGGATACGTATAGTGGAGCAACCATTTGGAATAGCTCCAAGTGGAGCGTGGTAGCAACATCTACAATATGACATAGAGATTTGCGAAGTACATACGGATCTGAATGTTGCATACTCGTTGACTAAAACCTCTCTCACAAGCATAATATGATCAAACCCCAGAACTCGTTGAGTGTTAATCACATGGTGATGTGAACTAGATTATTGACTCTAGTAAACTCTTTGGGTGTTAGTCACATGGCGATGTGAACTATGAGTGTTAATCACATGGCGATGTGAACTAGATTATTGACACTAGTCCAAGTGGGAGACTATTGGAAATATGCACTAGAGGCAATAATAAATTGGTTATTATCATATTTCCTTGTTCATGATAATTGTTTATTATCCATGCTAGAATTGTATTGATCGGAAACTCAGATACATGTGTGGATACATAGACAAGAACAAGTCCCTAGTAAGCCTCTACTGGACTAGATCGATGATCAAACATGGCTATGGTTTCCTAGCCATGGACATGAGTTGTCATTTGATAATGGGATGACATCATTAGGAGAATGATGTGATGGACAAGACCCAAACTATATATGTAGCATATGATCATGTCAAGTTTAATGATGTCATTTTCTGCATGTCAAGTATATGTTCCTATGACCATGAGATCATGCAACTCACTGGCACCGGAGGAGTACCTTGTGTGTACCAAACGTCGCAACGTAACTGGGTGACTATAAAGGTGCTCTACAGGTATCTCTGAGGATGTCTGTTGAGTTGGCATGCATCAAGACTGGGATTTGTCACTCCGTATGACGGAGAGGTATCTCAGGGCCCACTCGGTAAAACAACATCACCGGAAGCTTGCAAGCAATGTGAATAATGGTTTAGCCAAGGTATCTTGTATTACAGAACGAGTAAAGAGACTTGCCAGTAACGAGATTGAACTAGGTATGGAGATACCAACGATCGAATCTTGGGAAAGTAACATAGTGATAGACAAAGGGAACTACATATGGGATTAGCTGAATCCTTGACATCGAGGTTCGACCAATAAGATCCTCGTAGAATATGTAGGAGCCAATATGGGCATCCAGGTCCCGCTATTGGTTATTGACCGTAGAGGTGTCTCGGTCATGTCTGCATACTTCTCGAACCCGCGGGGTCTACACACTTAACGTTTGGTGATGATATAAGTATAGTTGAGTCATTATGGTGGTTACCGAAGGTTGTTCGGAATCCCAGATGTGACGAGGAACTCCGAAATGGTCCGGAGGTGAAGATTGATATATTGGACAAAGGGTATTTGAGTCCGGAAGTGTTCCGGGGGTACCGGGAAAGGGGTTTCAGGGGGCCCCGACAAGTGTTGGGGGGCCTCATGGGCCAAGGGGAGGGGGCACACCATCCCACTAAGGGGCTGTGTGCCCCCCAAGCCCCCTTCCCATGATACCAGAGGAGGTGGGGCGCCTCCCTAGGGTTTCCCACCCCTTTTCCTTGGGGGCCAAGTCTCCTAAGGGGGGGGGGCAAAACCCATCTAGGGTTTTCCCATGGAGGCCGCCGCCCCTAGATTGGATCTAGGGGCGCCCCCTTCCTCCACCCTTCCCCCTATATATAGATGAGAGGAGAGAGGGCATCCACACCCATACGGATCTATTCGTGCCACGATGCTGCTCCTCCTCTACCTCATAGCCATCTTCTTCTCTGTAGTGCTTAGCGAAGCTCTGCTGAGATTTCTCCACCACCGCGGCCACCATGTTATCGTGCTACCGGAGGACTCATGCTACTAGTTCACCATCGCTCAATGGATCGAGGATGTCAAGGCGTCATCAAGCCGTACGTGTGTTAAACACGGAGGTGCCGTCCATTCGGCAGTTGGATCGAGAGTTCGCAGGACGGATCTTGATTGGATCGCGAAAGACGTTCGACTACATCAACCACGTTTCTTAATGCTTTCGCTTAGCGACCTACAAGGGTATGTAGATGCAATCTCTCCTCTCGTAGATGGTCATCTCCTTGATGGATCTTGGGTGTTCGTAGGAAATTTTTTGTTTTCCATGCAACGTTCCCCAACAATGCGTTCCTCCTACTGGATCGATACCTTGGTTCTTAACTGATGGAAATACTTATCTCTACTTTGTTGCATCACCCTTTCCTCTTCAAGGGAAAAACCAACGCAAGCTCAAGAAGTAGCAGGAAGAATTTTTGGCACCGTTGCCGGTGTTGTTCTACATCAAGCCTACCAAGTACCTATCATAAACTCTCATCTATTGCACTTACATTATTCGCCATTTGCCTCCCATTTTCCTCTCCCCCACTTCTAAAACATTTTCAAAAAAACACAAAAGTATTTGCCTTTTAATTTGTCCTTTCTTCCTTTATGTCTTACTTGGTTTGCTTGCTTGTTTGCTTGGTATAATTGCATGTTTATTCCAAATCAAAAAGAAAAATTTTTATGGATCCTCATCCACTTTCTAATCTGTTTAAAAGATCCAATTATGATGAACAAATTGTTAGTGAGTTGAATGCACTAGATTATCTTTATGAAGTTTTGCGTGAAATTCATGAATCTGAAAATTATGATGAAATTTATAAAGTGATTCACGATAGCTCCTTGAATGAAAAGCATGATTGCAATGGTGTTATTATAAATTCTATTAATGTCAATTGTGTTAATGATATGCAAAACCCAAAGCTTGGGGTGCTAATTTTGCTATGTCCACTACTTATTGTAATGATCATGATTGGGTGATGCATCTTATGATCTTGAAAATTTGTTTAAGCCTCATGATGAATATGATATTGGTGATAACGTTTGAAATAATATTTAAAGTGTGTTTGGAAGAGTGTCAACTTTAGCTAAAAATAATCCCACATATTTGGAGTGTGATCAATCTTATGAAATTTTTCATGAAAGTGGGTTTGGAGAGGTCATGACTTTATTTGATGATAATCCCACTATTTTGGAAGAGTGCCAACTTTGCATGCATGTGTATCATGAGAGAATAGGTTATGTGATAGCTATATTATCGAATTTGAATATGATCCCACAATTAATAATTATGAGAGAGGGAAATATGGTTGTAGAAATTTTCATGTTACAATATTACCCCTCTTCATGTTGAGATTTTCAATGTTTTATTCTTCTTCCTTGCATATGCTAGTTTTTGCTTGTTTTGATAATTTGTTTGCTTATAAAATGCCTATGCATAGGAATTATGTTAGACTTAAATGAGTTTTTCACATGTTTTATGATGATTTCTTTGTGTTTCAATTATTATGTTTCATGTGAGCATCATCGAAATCTCAAAGCCTAGCTTAATTGCTTTAAAGAAAAGCGCTTGTTGGGACACAACCCAATATTTTTATTTTCTGTTTTTATGAGTTCATGAAATTATACTTCTGTTATGATTGTGTTTTAGTGTTTTAATTAGTATGTGTGCCAAGTAAGACCTTTGGGATGGTTTGGAAGATTGTTGATTTGATTCTGGGAGAAAACCAAAACTTTTGCACCCAGTAACATAATTGATCTGATCTGCTGGAGCGACAAAAAATTCTGAATTTTTCCAGTTTTTTATATACAAATTGCCCATGTTGTCCTAATGTTTCCGAATTTTTGGAGTAACAGAAGTATGACCAATATTTGGATCATTACAGATTGTTCTGTTTTTGACAGATTATATTTTCATTGTGTTGTTTTCTTATTTTGATGAATCTATGGGTAGTACCGGGGTAATGAGCCATGGATAAGTTAGAATACAGTAGATATAAGTCCAATATAAAATTGGAATGAGTTTATAACAGTACCTAAAAGTGGTGATTTCTTTTATTATACTAATGGATCTCGCGAGTTTTCTGTTGAGTTTTGTATTGTGAAGTTCTCAAGTTTTGGGTGAAGTTTCGATGGGATATGGAATAAGGAGTGGCAGGAGCCTAAGCTTGGGGATTCCAAATGCACCCCAAGGTAATATTCAAGGACAACCAAGCATCTAAGCTTGGGGATGCCCTGGATGGCATCCCCTGTTTTGTCTACGATCCATCGGTAATTACTTGAGGCTATATTTTCATTCACCATATGATATGTGTTTTGCTTGGAGTGTCTTGTATTATATGAGTATTTTCTTTTTAGTTTGCCACAATCATCCTTGCTCTACACACCTTTTGAGAGGGACACACATTAATGATGAATTTATTAGAATACTCTATGTGCTTCACTTCTATCTTTTGTTTTAGGTAGTTGCTCTAGTGCTTCACGTATATCTTTTTAGAGCACGGAGGTGGTTTCATTTTGAAGAAATTGATGAACTCTCATTCTTCACTTATATTATGTTGAGAGTCTTATAAATAGTATGGCAATTTGCTTGGGTTATGAATTTAGTCCTAATATGATAAGGTATTCAAGAGGGATATAATAAAAACTTTCATGAAGATCATTGAATATATGAGAAGTTTGATTCCTTGAATTTGTTTTGAGATATAAAGATGGTGATATTAGAGTCATGCTAGTGAGTAATTGTGGATTAGTAAGAATGTTTGTGTTAAGATTTGTGATTCTCGAAGCATGCATGTATGGTCTCTCGTTACGCGATGAAGTTGGAGCATGATTTATTTTTATTGTCTTCCTTATGAGTGGCAGTCGGGGACGAGCGATGGTCTTTTCCTACAAATCTATACCCCTAGGAGCATGTGTATTAGTACTTTGTTTCAAGGGCTAAGAAACTTTTGCAATAACTATGTGAGTTCTTTATGACTAATGTTGAGTTCGTGGATTATAAGCACTCTCACCCTTCCACCATTGCTAGCCTCTTCGGCACCGTGCATTGCCCTTTCTCACCTGGGGAGTTTGTGCAAACTTCGCTGGTGCATCTAAACCCCATGATATGATACGCTCTTTCACACAAAATCCACCTTATATCTTCCTCAAAACAGCCACCATACCTACCTATTATGGCATTTCCATAGCCATTCCGAGATATATTGCCATGCAACTTCGACTATTTCGTTTTATTTGACACACACCATCATTGTCATATTACTTTGCATAATCATATGCATGAGGCGTTCATATAGTCATATCTTTGTTCTAGTATTGAGTTGTAATTTTTGAGTTGTAAGTAAATAAAAGTGTGACGATCATCATTGTTAGAGCATTTGACCATCTGAGGAAAGGGTGATGGAGATTATGATTCCCCCACAAGTCGGGATGAGACTCCGGACTTAAATAAATAAAAAGAGGCCAGAGATCCCAAAAATAAAAAAATGAGAGAAAAAAGAGAGAAGGGACAGTGTTACTATATTTTTCCACACTTGTGCTTCAAAGCAGCATCATATTCTGTATGATAGAGAGTCTCCTATTTTGTCACTTTCATATATTACCAGTGGGAATTTTTCAATTATAGAACTTGGCTTGTATATTCCAATGATGGGCTTCCTCAAATGCCCTAGGTCTTTGTGAGCAAGCAAGTTGGATGCACACCCACTTAGTTTTCTTTTTGAGCTTCATACACTTATAGCTCTAGTGCATCCCTTGCATGCCAATCCATATCCCATTGATTAACCTCGTCAATGTGAGACTTTCTCCTTTTTTGTCTTCTCCACACAACCTCCACCATCATATTCTATTCCACCTATAGTGCTATATCCATGGCTCACACTCATGTATTGCGTGAGAGTTGAAAAAGCTTAAGAACGTCAAAAGTATGAAACGATTGCTTGGCTTGACATCAGGGTTATGCATGGTAAATAATTTGTGTGATGAAGATAGAGCATGACAAGATTATATGATATTGTAGGGATAACTTTCTTTAGCCATGATATTTTGAGAAGACATAATTGATTTTTAGTACGCTTGAAGTATTATTTTTTATGTCAATATTAAAATTTTGTTTTGAATCTTATGGATATGAATATTCATGCCACATAGAGAAAGATTACATTGATAAACATGTTAGGTAGCATTCGACATCAAAAATACTGTTTTTATCATTTACCTACTCGAGAACGAGCAGGAAATAAGCCCGGGGATGCTTGATACATCTCCAACATATCTATAATTTTTATTGTTCCATGCTATTATATTATCCATCTTGGATGTTTAATATGCATTATTATGCTATTTTATATCATTTTTTGGGACTAACCTATTAACCTTGTGCCAAGTGCTAGTTGTTGTTTTTTCCTTGTTTTTATCTTTTACAGAAAATCAATACCAACCGGATTCCAAATGGAACGAAACTTTTTGACGATTTTTATTGGACAAAAAGACACCTATGAAGCTTTGGGAGGAGGCCAGAATGGCCACGGGTGAGCTACAAGCTCACCAGGTGCGCCCTAGGGGGAGGGCGCGCCCTACGAGCTTGTGGGTCCCCCGAGGCTCCTCTAACCCTAATCTTAGCTCCATAAATACCCAAATATTTCCCGTATACCACAGGGCACACCAAAAATACTTTTTTCTCCACTGCAAGTTCCTGTCCTCATGAGATCCCATCTAGAGACCTGTTCTGGTACTCTACCGAAGGGGGATTCGATCACGGAGGGCCTCTACATCAACCTTGCTACCCTTCTTATGATGTCGAGTAGTTTACCATAGACCTAGGGTGTAACGCCCCATATGTAACTTGCCATATTTGTATTCCAACTCTTGCCATTTTCGGCACTAAGTTATGATATTCCCTCGTTGTTGGGTTTTGTCTTCGTTTTGCATTTTGTCCATGTCGTGCATCTCATATCATGTCATCATGTGCATCACATTTGCATACGTGTTCGTCTCATGCATCCGAGCATTTTCCCCGTTGTCTGTTTTGCATTCCAGCACTCCTATGTCCTCTAGTGTCCCCTTTTGCCTCTTTTCGTGTGCGGGTGTTAAAAGTTCTCGGATTGGACCGAGACTTTCCAAGCGGGCTTGGTATACTACTGGTAGACTGTCTGTCAAGTTTCGTGCCATTTGGACTTCGTTTGATACTCCAACGGTTAACCGAGGAACCGTAAAGGCCTCGTGTGTGTTGCAGCCCAACACCTCTCCAAAGTGGCCCAAAACCCAGCTAAACCCCTCCATCATCTCGGTCGTTCGATCACGATCATGTGGCCGAAAACCGTGCTCCATTTGGAGTCTCCTAGCTCCTTCTATCTATAAATAGGTGCATCCCCCCGAAATTTGCGGATGAAACCCTAACCTAATTCCCCTCTCCACCGCCGAACGAGATATCCACCGGCCGGACATGTCCGATCCTCCGCTGCCACATGTCAGCACCGGATTCGCCGCCACCCCTGCCCGCGTGGGCCCGCCGAGGCCCAGGCGGGGCCCGATCCGCCCGCACCCCCCATCTCTCTCCGCGTCGGCGACCCGCGCAGCCGCCACCGCCGTCCGAGCGCCGCGCCCGCGCCCGACTTCCTCCCTCCGGCCGCCGTCGCTACCTCTCTTCCGCCGTCCGCCGCCTCGTCATGCCCTCGTCGCCGGCGAGCCCCAGCGACCCCGCTCCTCCTCCGCCGCCCCTCACCGGATCCGGCCCCCACCGGCGAGCTCCGCGTCATCGGATCTCCTCTCCACCATCTCCGGCCTCCTCCACGCTTAGCTCCGGCAAGAGCTCCATCGAACTTCGGTTCGCGTGCCAGATCTGGATCTGATAGAGAGGGTTGACTTTCGTTTTTCTAAGTCCCCAGTTTTCAGTATTTTTTAGCTAACTTCCTCGCATCATAACTTTGCATTCATAGCTACGTTTTGGGCGTGTAGCATATCAAATTGTTCGCCTGGATGTGCAATTCTTTTCATTACATTGCACCATGTTCATTTGAGTTCATCTTGATGCCCTAAATGTTGTTGCAAGAGTGCTATGTAATGTTAGTTTCTGATTCTTAACAGATTATGGACATTTGTCATTTTTGCCATGATTAATGTGTGCCTCCTATGTACTTGAGCCCTACATGTGTTTTGGGCTATGCTATGCCATATTTACAGGGGTGTATGCCCTGTATCTGTGTGATCATTGTGGTGACTAGCACAAGCATGCAAAGTAGCTCTCGTGATGTTGTTGATTTCAGGGACTTAGAGTTCTTCTAAGTCATTTCCCTGATGTTATTTTTATGCCATGTATTCATGTTGCTACAGAGTGATCCATGCCTCTTTTGAGCATGTTCAGTAAGGATGATTTTGAGATATTGTTATGCTCTATCCATCCATGTCTTTGTTTGCAATTATGGAGTACCCTAGCATGACTCAATCTTGCTCTACTTTTGCTATAAAATGTTCCTGGCAGATTGTTTACGTGTTAATCAATTTTGCCGAGGTTGTTGTAGTTGATCCTTGCGTGCTATGAGAGTGTTCTTGCCATGGTTAGCTTACTGATCATGTCTTCTTTCTAGGTGTATGCTTAGTTTGTCATGCAATGCCTTGTGGTGAGTGCATCGAGCTCGTAAACATGCCTACGTAACTCTGTTTTTGCCATGTCCAGTTTTTCTGCTAAGTCTGAATCTGTTAACGAAACTTGCTATGCTTACATGGTTGCCATTGTATTTTCTGATCCCTTTTGGCTTATGGTCAGTAAGGGACTTTTGTTATATGATTTGAGTAGTTTCATGCCATGCCTTGCTTTGCCATGATATGTTCCTGTAGCACGTTGTTATCTTGCTCTAAACATTGCTTCCTGATGTTAAATCCTGACATGTTATTTTCACTAAGTCTGTGAACCTGATATCTTCTGCACTTTTGCCATGCTTGTTTGAACCTGCTATTGTGTGATCTAGCCATAGCTCAGTGTTCATCTTTTGTCAAGCATCTTGAGTGGATCATTGCCATGTGCTTTGTTTCTATGTTAGAGTGCAGTAGCTTATTTTTCTGGATGCATTTATATGGCATCGTGCTGTTAATCGCAGCTTTGTGCCATTATTGTTTTGCTTGCCATTTGCAAACCGTGCATCCGATTCCGGTGATCTTTATATCAATTTCGACCAAAATCAACTCATCTTCCCAGCGACACTCTTGGTTTTCCAAGTTGAGGCCTATTTCAATCTTTCCCTTCCGAAACACGCATATGCATTGCATATCACATCCCGCATATCATGCCATGTTTTGCATCATGTTGCTTGCGCATTGCGCCGTGGTTGATCATGGTTCCCTTTGCTTGTGTTCTTGCTTTGGGTAGAGCCGGGAGACGAGTATGTGATCGAGGAACCCGTTGAGTATGCTTACGAGGATCAAGCTTACGTCAACTCGGAGAACTTTGCAGGCAAGATGACCATACCCTCGAAATCACTTCTATCTTTGCTTGCCAGTTGCTCGCTCTATTGCTATGCCTATGCTACGATACCTACCACTTGCTTTATCATGCCTCCCATATTGCCATGTCATACCTCTAACCCACCTTGTCCTAGCAAACCGTTGTTTGGCTATGTTACCACTTTGCTCAGCCCCTCTTATAGTGTTGTTAGTTGCAGGTGAAGATTGGAGTTTGTTCCTTGTTGGAACATGTTTATTGTTGGGATATAATTATTATATCTTGTTTACTTTAATGCACGTATATACTTGTTAAAGGGTGGAAGGCTCGGCCTTATGCCTAGTGTTTTGTTTCACTCTTGTCGCCCTAGTTTCCGTCATACCGGTGTTATGTTCCTTGATTTTGCATTCCTTACGCGATTGGGCTATAATGGGAACCCCTTGACAGTTCGCCTTGAATAAAACTCCTTCAGCAAGGCCCAACCTTGATTTTACCATTTGCCGCCTAGCCTTTTTCCCTTGGGTTTCGCGGACTCAAGGGTCATCTTTATTTTAACCC
>NC_057812.1:312179257-312191606 GCF_018294505.1 Triticum aestivum
GTTGGTCCGAAACGGGCAGCCTGCGAGGCCACCTCGGGGAAACTCGAGGGTTGGTTTTACTCGTAGCTTGACCTATCCGGTGTGCCCTGAGAACGAGATACGTGCGACTCCTATCGGGATTTGTCGGCACATCGGGAAGCTTTGCTGGTTTAGTTTTACCATTGTCGAGATGTCTTGTAACCGGGATTCCGAGTCTGATCAGGTCGTCCTAGGAGAAGGAATATCCTTCGTTGACCGTGAGAGCTTGTGATGGGCTAAGTTGGGACACCCCTGTAGGGATTTGAACTTTCGAAAACCGTGCCCGCGATTATGGGCAGATGGGAATTTGTTAATGTCCGGTTGTAGAGAACCTGAAAGTTAACTTAATTAAAATGGATCAACAGCGTGTGTAGCCGTGATGGTCTCTTTTTGGTGGAGTCCGGGAAGAGAACACGGTCTCGAGTTATGCTTGAACATAAGTAGTTCTAGGATCACTTCTTGATCATAGATTCTCGAACGTGCTTTGCCTTCTCTTCTCGCTCTCACTTGTGTATGTTAGCCATCATATATGCTAGTGCTTGCTGCAGCTCCACCTCATACCTTTTACCTACCCATAAGCTTAAATAGTCTTGATCGCGAGGGTGTGAGATTGTTGAGTCCCCGTGACTCACAGATTACTTCCAAAACCAGATGCAGGTGTCGACGATACCATTCCAGGAGATACGACTAAACTCAAGTGGGAGTTCGATGAGGACTCAGGACGATACTATGTTTCCTTTCCAGACGATCAGTAGTGGAGCCCAGTTTGGGCGATCGGGGATCTTATGCATTTGGGGTTGTCTTTATTTTGGTTCGGTAGTCGGACCTTGATTGTATCTCGATGATTGTAATGTTATATTTATGTTATTGTGTGAAGTGGCGATTGTAAGCCAACTATGTACCTCTTTCTTATTCAATACATGGGATGTGTAAAGATTACTCCTCTTGCGACATTGCCTACAATGCGGTTATGCCTCTAAGTCGTGCTCCGACACGTGGGAGATATAGCCGCATCGTGGGTGTTACAAGTTGGTAATCAGAGCCTTCCCTGACTTAGGAGCCCCCTGCTTGATCGAATTGCTGGCGTTGTTGAGTCTAGAAAAATGTCTTGAGTCTTTTAGGATTATATATATCAGAGAGTAGGATTCTTTTACTCCTCGGTCCCTTCATCGCTCTGGTGAGGCATCCTGACGTAGAGTTTTGAATCTTCTCTTCTCAAATTTCACTAAAAAATTTCGGATCACGCGGGTATCTTGGAATCGTTTCGATGGTTTTGTGACGAGAACATTGTTCTTGGTGCCTCCTGACATTTAGGGGTTGTGGCAGTGTCCCGGGGAGTTGAGCTCCGAGGTGTTGTCATCACAATTTTATTGTTGCAGTTCTGGAATACCTGAGTTTCACCGACATCGAAAATCTCTTTTATGCAGTTGTTGGTGAGATAACCTTGACGCCACCTAGTACTGGGGCAGGAGTTCGGGAGTATTGCCATAACTCGTATAACAGATGCTTTTCGAAGGTTGAGATAAATGATTTCCGAAGGTTTCTTGGTTATGTGTTGAAGGATGGATACAGCTGGATGTAGGATTTGCTAGTTTTGGGTGAGATATTATGCTTCCCCTGTATCCCCAACACCCGATTGCATAGCTGGAAAATTTCGGGAGTTTCATAGGTGGGAATTCATGTAGCTCTAGCATTTCTTCCGCGGATATTTGGTTTGTGATTGGGTAATCCTTACCAAGTATTTGTTCATGTCCATACCTTGTTGTTTTATTCATCTACCTCTATCTAAGTGGCTTCTCAATTTATGGAAGTGTGACCATTTAATTTGGAATTCATTCGTTCATTCTTGTTCGAATGTTAAGGCTATATGTTGCTATTTCGATCCATTTGATTCAGCTTGAATATATGTCTGTCAAGATGCTAACGGATGTCACCCTCTTCAGGATGGATCCTCCAACGCGTCAGGATCCAGAACCACCGCCACCACCTCCACCTCCGGAGGCATGGCAATTTGTGATGGCCGCTACCAACACCAACACGCAGCTGATTATGCAACTCTTGCAAGAGGGCAAGCAAGGAAATCAAGGCAATGGCAACGATCAAAATCAGTTTGCTACCCTCAACCAGTTCCTCAAATACCAGCCAAAGACCTTCAGTAACTGTGTCGAGGCCACAGACGCTGATGATTGGCTCGTGGATATATGCAAACATTTCGAGTGCAGCAACATCAGGCCTGAGGACTTTGTCAAGTTTGCTTCGTTCCAACTCAAAGACCAAGCTGAAGAGTGGTATTAGAAATACAAAGATTCCATAGGAGGTCATGTGATTACCTGGGATGAATTCCGCCAAGACTTCAGAGCTCACCACATTCCTTAGAGTGTTGTTGAGAGCAAGCGTGAGGAGTTCCACAATCTGAAGCAAGGCAGCTTGTCTGTTTACCAATACAACATCATGTTCCAGAAGCTCACTCGTTTCGCCAAGCAAGACGTCCCTGATGAGAAGAGCATGATTTATCAGTTCAGAGGTGGCCTCAGAGAAGATCTGCAACTAGCTCTTGTGCTTTTTGAGCTGAAAAAGTTTGATGAATTCTACAATATGGCACTAAAGAAAGAGACTGCTCAGCTCAAGTGCGATGCTTCCAAGAAGAGAGTCAGGGATGCAACTCCTTCTTCTTCCTCAACTCAAGTGGTAACTAAGCAGCAAAAGTATTGGTTGCCTCCTCCTCCATTCCGTCAGCCTTATCAACAGAAAAGCAAAAGTGGCAATGGATCTTCCCACCCACTCAACTCAGGCTTTCAGAACAAGACTTCGTCTCATGCTCCAAGATCAAGTGCTCCGTATCACCGTCCGCTCTCAGAGATCACGTACAACAAGTGTTAGCAGAAGGGTCACTATGCAAACAAATGCTTCAACCAGAGGCGTCTTCCTCCTCCTCCTCCTGTGAGATCTGCTAGCAATGCATTGGTGAAGCATAATACCAAGCATGCCAAGGTCAACATGATGAACGCAGCTCAGGCAGAGGACTCTTCAGAAGTGATCATGGGTAACCTTCTAGTTAACGATATTCCTGCGAAAGTTCTTTTTGACACTGGTGCATCGCATTGTTTCATGTCAAAACCATTTTTTGCCAAGAACGAATTCACTTCTTCTCATTTGGGCAAATCAATGGATATTGTTTCTCCGGGTAAATGGTTGAGTGCCAGTTTGGTGGTTTCATATGTTTCTATCACGTTGGGCTACTATAAGTTTCTGTCTTCTCCAATGGTCCTTGGTAACTCGGATATTGATCTAATTCTCGGCATGGACTGGCTTTCTAGGCAAAAGGCTCAACTTGATTGTGCTGCCAGACAGATTCAATTGACACACTCGTCTGAGGATGTGATCTTCTTTGCCACTCGTGATGATACCATTCGACTGTTTTCTCTCAACGAGAAGGGCGAGTTGGATGCCATCTCTCAGATTCCAGTCGTTTGTGAATATCAAGACGTCTTTCGATAAGAGCTTCCAGGAATGCCTCCTCACCGGCCAGTTGAATTCGTCATCGATCTTGAGCCTGGCATGGAACCTGTTTGCAAACGTCCTTACAAGCTTGGACCTGAAAAGTTGAAGGATCTGAAGAAACAACTCGATATACAAGAGCGTATGGGTCTCATCCGACCAAGTTCTTCTCCATGGGGTTGTGGTGTTCTTTTTGTCAAGAAGAAGGATGGAACGGACCGAATTTGTGTCGACTACCATCCATTGAACAAGAAGACCATAAAGAACAAGTACCCACTTCCCAACATCAATGAGCTTTTCGAACAACTCAAAGGTGCTCAAGTATTCTCCAAGCTTGACCTCCGTATGGGCTATCATCAGATTCACATTCATGAACAAGACATCCCCAAGACAGTGTTCAGAACAAGCTATGGTTCCTCTCAATACACTGTCATGTCTTTCGGCCTTGTCAACGCTCCTCCAACATTCTCTCGCATGATGAACTTCATCTTCAACCCCTACACAAATGACTTCGTATTGGTCTATCTCGATGACATTTTGGTCTTTTCCAAGAACAAGGAGGATCATGCCAAGCACTTGAGATTGGTGCTGGATAAACTCAGAGAACATCAGTTCTATGCGAAGTTTTCAAAGTGCGAGTTTTGGCTCGATGAGGTTCTCTACCTTGGGCATATCATCTCCGCCAAGGGCATAGCTGTTAATCCTGAGAAGGTGTCTGCAATTGTAAATTGGGAACCGCCTCAGAATGTGAAGCAACTCCGCAGCTTCCTTGGGCTCGCAAGCTATTGCCGAAGGTTCATTGAGAATTTCTCTAAGATAGCGAAGCCTCTTTCCAACCTCCTCCAGAAGCATGTGAAGTATGTCTGGACACGTGAATGTGACATCGCTTTCAACACCCTCAAAGAGAAGTTAGTCACAGCTCCAGTTCTGACTCCTCCTGATGAA
Organism: Triticum aestivum; assembly: GCF_018294505.1. Lineage (NCBI taxonomy): Eukaryota > Viridiplantae > Streptophyta > Magnoliopsida > Poales > Poaceae > Triticum > Triticum aestivum. The sequence continues at coordinate 312,183,719 of NC_057812.1, forward strand.
TCCAAACCATTCGAGGTTTTCTGTGATGCTTCCCTACAAGGTCTCGGTGCTGTGTTAATGCAAGAGAAGAAAGTTGTCGCCTATACCTCTCGCCAGTTGAAGCCCAACGAAAATAACTACCCCATTCATGACCTCGAGTTGGCGGCAGTCGTCCATGCTCTTTTAACATGGAGACATCTCTTATTGGGAAGGAAAGTGGACATCTTCATTGATCATAAGAGTCTCAAGTACATCTTCACTCAGCCCAACCTCAACCTCAGGCAGACTCGTTGGGTCGAGATGATTCAAGAGTATAATCCGAGTATTGAATACACTCCAGGCAAGGCCATTGTCATTGCTGACGCTTTGAGTAGGAAGGCTTACTGCAATAGTTTGATTCTCAAGCCCTACCAACCAGAGCTTTGTGAAGCTTTCCGCAAACTTAATCTCCAAGGTGTTCCTCAAGGATTCCTTTCCAACCTCCAAGTCTCTCCTACTTTGGAAGATCAGATTCGTGAGGCTCAACTTCTTGATGCTATGGTGAAGAAGGTGAAGATTGGGATTGCCAAGAGCCAACCCAAGTACTGGTGCTATCGCCTTGATGACAAGGATACTCTATTCTTAGAGGATCGCATTGTTGTGCCTAAGGGTGACCTTCGTAAAGTCATTATGAACGAGGCTCACAATTCACTCATGTCTATTCATCCCGGAAGTACAAAGATGTGCCATGACCTCAAGCAGACGTATTGGTGGACTCGAATGAAGCGTGCGATTGCTCAGTTCGTGAATGAATGTGATGTCTGCAGAAGAGTGAAAGCAGAACACCAACGGCCAGCTGGTCTCCTCCAACCTCTTGCCATTCCAGAATGGAAGTTTGACCATATTGAGATGGACTTCGTGACTGGATTTCCCAAGTCCAAGTGTGGCAATGATGCTATCTTCGTTGGCATCGACAAGCTCACTAAAGTGGCTCATTTTCTTCCTATCAAAGAATCTATCACAGCAGCTCAGTTGGCAAAGCTATATACCTCCAGGATTGTCTCTTTGCATGGCATTCTGCAGTTGATCTCTTTAGATCGTGGAAGCATTTTTACCTCTAAGTTTTGGGATTCTTTTCAGAAGGCCATGGGCACCAACATTCGCTTCAGCACAGCCTTTCATCCTCAAACTAGTGGACAAGTCGAGCGAGTCAATCAAATTCTTGAAGATATGCTCAGGGCATGTGTCATTTCTTTCGGTATGAAGTGGGAAGATTGTCTCCCATATGCCGAGTTCTCCTACAACAACAGCTTCCAAGCGAGTTCGTGCAAGGCCCCATTCGAGATTCTCTATGGCAGAAAGTGTCGTACTCCTCTTAACTGGTCAGAGACTGGTGAACGCCAACTTCTTGGCAATGACTTGATCACAGAGGCTGAAGAAATGTGCAATGTCATTCATGAAAATCTCAAAGCCGCGCAATCGCGCCAGAAGAGTTACTACGATAGCAAGCATCATGACTTGGCTTTCAAGATCGGAGACCATGTCTACCTCCGCGTCTCTCCAATGAAAGGTACTCGTCGCTTCGGTATCAAAGGGAAGCTTGCCCCTAGATACGTGGGTCCTTTCAAGATCATTGGCAAAAGAGGCGACCTCGCTTATCAACTTGAGCTTCCATCCAACTTTGCAAACGTGCACGATGTGTTTCACGTGTCTCAGCTTCGCAAGTGTTTCAAGACTCCTGACCGCACCATCAACTTCGAAGAGATTGATCTCCAAGAAGACCTGTCTTATCATGAGCATCCTGTAGCTATTCTTGAAGAAACTGAGCGCAAGACTCGCAACAAGTCTATCAAATTCCTGAAAGTGAAGTGGTCACATCATTCCGACCGTGAAGCCACCTGGGAACGCGAGGACCACCTCCGTTCCGAATATCTGGAGTTTTTTCCAATCCTAGATCTCGGGACAATATCCTTTTGTAGTGGTGGAGAGTTGTAACGCCCCATATGTAACTTGCCATATTTGTATTCCAACTCTTGCCATTTTCGGCACTAAGTTATTGTATTCCCTCGTTGTTGGGTTTTATCTTCGTTTTGCATTTTTTCCATGTCGTGCATCTCATATCATGTCATCATGTGCATCGCATTTGCATACATGTTTGTCTCATGCATCCGAGCATTTTCCCCGTTGTCCGTTTTGCATTCCGGCACTCCTATGTCCTCCGGTGTCCCCTTTTGCCTCTTTTCGTGTGCGGGTGTTAAACGTTCTCGGATTGGACCGAGACTTGCCAAGCAGCCTTGGTATACTACCGGTAGACCGCCTGTCAAGTTTCGTGCCATTTGGACTATGTTTGATACTCCAACGGTTAACCGAGGAACTATAAAGGCCTCGCGTGTGTTGCAGCCCAACACCTCTCCAAAGTGGCCCAAAACCTAGCTAAACCACCTCCATCATCTCGCTCGTTCGATCATGATCGTGTGGCCGAAAACCGTGCTCCATTTGAAGTCTCCTAGCTCCTTCTATCTATAAATAGGTGCATCCCCCCGAAATTTGCGGATGAAACCCTAACCTAATTCCCCTCTCCGCCGCCGAACGAGATATCCACCGGCCGGACGTGTCCGATCCTCCACCGCCGCCACATGTCAGTGCCGGATTCGCCGCCGCCCCGCGCCCACATCGCTGCCCCTGCCCGCGTGCCGGCCCGCCAGGGCCCAGGCGGGGCCCTCCCGGCCCGCGCCGCCCGTCTCTCTCCGCGCCAGCGACCCGCACAGCCACCACCGCTGTCCGAGTGTCGTGCCCGCGCCCGACTTCTTCCCGTCGGCTGCCATCGCTACCTCGCTTCCGCCGTCCGCTGCCTCGTCCTGCCCTCGTCACCGGCGATCCTCGGCGACCCCGCTCCTCCTCCGCCGCCCCTCACCGGATCCGGCCCCCACCGGCGAGTTCCGCGTCACCGGATCTCCTCTCCACCATCTCCAGACTCCTCCACGCTTAGCTCCGGCTAGAGCTCCGTCGAACCTCGGTTCGTGTGCCAGATCTAGATCTGAGAGAGAGAGGGTTGACTTTCATTTCTCTAAGTCCCCAGTTTTCAGTATTTTTTAGCTAACTTCATCGCATCATAACTTTGCATCCGTAGCTACGTTTTGGGCGTGTAGCATATCAAATTGTTCGCCTGGATGTGCACTTCTGTTCATTCCATTGCACCATGTTCATTTGAGTTCATCTTGATGCCCTAAATGTTGTTGCAAGAGTGCTATGTAATGTTAGTTTCTGATTCTTAGATTATGGACATTTGTCATTTTTGCCATGATTAATGTGTGCCTCCTATGTACTTGAGCCCTACATGTGTTTTGGGCTATGCCATGCCATCTTTACAGGGGCGTATGCCATGTATTTGTGTGATCATTGTGGTGACTAGCACAAGCATGCAAAGTAGCTCTCGTGATGTTGCTGATTTCAGGGACTTCGAATTCTTCTAAGTCATTTCACTGATGATATTTTTATGCCATGTATTCATGTTGCTACAGAGTGATCCATGCCTCTTTTGAGCATGTTCAGTAAGTATGATTTTGAGATATTGTTATGCTCTATCCATCCATGTATTTGTTTGAAATTATGGAGTAACCTAGCATGACTCAATCTTGCTCTACTTTTGCTATAAAATGTTCCTGACAGATCTTTTACGTGTTAATCAATTTTGCCGAGGTTGTTGTAGTTGATCCTTGCATGCTATGAGAGTGTTCTTGCCATGGTTAGCTTATTGATCATGTCTTCTTGTTGGGTGTATGCTTAGTTTGTCATGCAATGCCTTGTGGTGAGTGCATCGAGCTCGTAAACATGCCTACGTAACTCTGTTTTTGCCATGTCCAGTTTTTCTGCTGTCTGAATCTATTAACGAAACTTGCTATGTTTACATGGTTGCCATTGTATTTTCTGATCCCTTTTGGCTTATGGTCAGTAAGGGACTTTTGTTATATGATTTGAGTAGTTTCATGCCATTCCTTTATTTGCCATGATATATTCCTGTAGCATGTTGTTATCTTGCTCTAAACGTTGCTTCCTCATGTTAAATCCTGACATGTTATTTTCACCAAGTCTGTGAACCTGATATCTTTTGCACTTTTGCCATGCTTGTTTGAACCTGCTATATTGTGTGATTTAGCCGTAGCTCAGTGTTCATCTTTTGTCAAGCATCTTGAGTGGATCACTGCCATGTGCTTTGTTGCTATGTTAGAGTGCAGCAGCTTATTTTTCATGATGCATTTAGATGGCATCGTGTTGTTAATCGTAGCTTTGTGTCATTATTGTTTTGCTTGCCATTTGCAAACCGTGCATCCGATTCCGGTGATCTTTATATCGATTTCGAATGAAATCAACTCATCTTTCCAGGGCACTCTTGGTTTTCCAAGTTGAGGCATGTTTCAATCTTTACCTTTTGAAACACGCATATGCATTGCATATCACATCCTGCATATCATGCCATGTTTTGCATCATGTTGCTTGCGCATGGCACCGTGGTTGATCGTGGTTCCCTTTTATTGTGTTCTTGCTTTGGGTAGAGCTGGGATACGAGTACGTGATCGAGGAACCCATTGAGTACGCTTACGAGGATCATGCTTACGTCAACTCGGAGAACTTTGCAGGGAAGATGACCATACTGTCAGGACCCCGACTCGATGTCACATCGATCTAGCTTGTAACACCTCATATCACTTTGCGGCCTCACGCACGGTATCCCCACGGGTGTCGCCTTACCTTTGCCCGGGACCGTTTGCGCCTTTTGGCTCACGTATATGATAGTGTCGCTAGCATCCATATGATAAAGAGCCCGGGCTGACATGACTAGTCGTAAACCCAAAGTGGCACAGGCTTACAGGGACAGGCATCCATGACCCAGCAACGAACGTGTCGGTCATCAGCAAGTGGGTCCGGGCTGTAGCACTGGGCTAGCAGGACTCCGGTACTCAATGCGTGACATTTCCCCGAAGGGACAGACACAGGAACGAAGAAGGACACATGCCGGCCAGCCTAAGTGTTCCAGAGCAGTAGCAAGCTACCATGGCTCAGTGGTAACACTAGTAGACATTTCCCGGTAAGAGAGGCTACTAAGGATAAACAACTAGATAGTCAGATCCCACACATACCAAGCATTTCAATCATACACACAATATGCTCGATATGTGCAAACACAACAAGGCATCACAACATGACTCTATGACACAAGTACTTTATTTAAGGCTCAGAGAGCCATACATAACATACACAAAGGTACGGGTCACACGACCCAACATTCAAGTCATACAGTCATACAAACCAGCAGCGGAAGTAACTTGTCTGAGTACAGACAACTAGGAAAATAAAAGAGGCTTGGAAAGCCTAGCTATACTACGTGGTCCTTCACAAGCTCAGGATCACCACCTGGGCCTTAGCCTACTCATTGATGTCAACGTCTACGTAGAACCCATCAGAAGGGGTTGCAGCGTCTTCTGTAAAAATGTAAATTATAGCAACATGAGTACAAAGGTACTCAGCAAGACTTACATCAGATCCTACATACATGCATATTATCAAGAAGGGTTGGTGGAGTTATTGCAGCAAGCCAGCTTTGACTCTTGGCTAGGCTAACCTACGAGACTCCAACTTGAAATGGTTTTGCGTACACGAGTCCACTACTCACCACTTCAATACACTACCGAGGATCCACCTCCGTCTTCCTACGGAAGAGCCATCCTCGGCACTCACACTTATCTTGAGGCTTTTAGTAGTTTCCGTTTACTTGTCTATGAACTGTATAGGCAACCAAGTAGTCCTTTACCGCGGACGCGGCTATTCGAATAGATCATGATAACCCTGCAGGGGTGTACTTCTTCATACATGTTTCCACCACTTAGCGTCTGCACACGACATGTGCTTGGCAGACTTCAAGCGAAAGCCGACATGGGTGTAGACCACGACCTACCTAAACACCTAAGCCTCTAGTCCAGGTTTATCGCCTATCCAGGTTCCATCCGCAGGGAGTCCGGCCGAGGTTTCCCATACGGCCCCGAACGATGTGAACAGGGTTCCCGAGATACCTAACGGGTATTCAGTACACCCGGCCACGTACCTACCGCATCACAGCCCACCCCTACGGTCAGCGCTGTCCACGGCCTCCAATAGGCTACAAACACCAGAAACTACTTGCAACTCCTGGACAGAGAGCTAGGGTGAATAAGAAGTCGAGCGGGGTCATATTTCAGGGCCCAATGCATGGTAGTAGCTGTATCTTAAATCACACATACAGATCTCAGTGCTTAAGGTCGGCTTCAATGAAACAACCCACCATGTACTCCTACATGGCCTCTCATCGATACCTTTACCAAATCGTGTTCACCACACCACTCTCATTACCGACATAATCATTTAACTCTAGCCATCACCTAGATGAACCAGACCTGACACGACTCTAAGCATAGCAGGCATAGCAAGGTAGGAACAACACATACATATGGCTCAATCAACTCCTACACATGCTAGTGGGTTTCATCTAGTTACTGTGGCAATGACAGGTCATGCAGTGGAATGGGTTCAACTACCGTAGCACACAGCAGTTTGAAACGCGTTGTCTTAATGCAGTAAAAGAGAGCAGGAGCGAGAACATGGGATTGTATCGATATGATCAAATGGTTGGTTGCTTGCCTGATGGTTCGATGCACTGATACGGTTCTTCGTTAGGGTAATCACGGTACTCCTTGGAGGCAGAACCTGCCGCAAAGAACACCGATACACAACCATCACCAAACAATGTGCAACAATATGATGCATGCATGAAACATAGCAATATGAGTGTGTTGGGCTAATGCAACTAAGACCAGAAGGGTTTGAACCAATTTGAATCAAAGATTCAAATTTCAAACTCAAACATGGCCTTTTAAAGTGTTTTTCCTTGTTCTGTATTAAACATCAGGTTAACTTGTTTAATCATGCATGAAAATAGTACAGATGGATAGATTGGATTTTTCTGATCATTTTTCATATATAATTTGTCTGATTTGGAGTTACAGAATAAAAGTTATGAATTTTTGAAGTTTAAACTATATTCTGGAATTTCCTATATTAGATTAATTCCAGAAAATCAATTATTGCGTCAGCCTGACGTCAGTGTGACGTCAGCAGGTCAACGGAACACGTCCGGGTCAAACCTGACAGTGGGTCCCGCGTGTCAGGGTGATTAATTTAATTAAAGTTTAAATAAAACTAAACCTGTTTAATTAACAGGGCTGGGCCCCACCTGTCATTGACTCAGGGGAGTCAACCAGGGCCCACCCGTGGTCAAACCCGGGTCGGCTGCACCGGCGTTTAGCCGCCGGCGAGCCCGACGCGGCGGCGGAAGTGGTTTTGGCTGTTTCGGCCACCAAATGGGTCGCGGAGACCACCGGAGTGGAGCTGAGGACGAGCCGCAGCTCTTGGTGGAGTCCGTTGGGGTCGGGGTGGCCGGAGTTGGCGCCGGCGATGACTTTGGCGGCCACCGGGGTTCGGCCGAAGACGAACTTGACGCAAGAGGGGTCGGTGAGGTGCGGGGAGTAGCTAGTTAGGTGCTACGTGACGCGGTGAGCACGATGGACACCGTGGAGTGGTCGGAGGGTGACCGGGAGCACGTCAGCGACGAGCTCCACGGCGGTGGGTGCGGTTGAGCTCCGGGAGGTCGCTACACGGCTCGGGAGCAAGAAAAGAAAGGGGGGAAGATGGCCAAGCTCACAGTGAGTGCGACGAAGCCCTTGGTGCGGCCAGAGATGGACCGGAGCGACGACGGCGTTGAAGGGGTCTCCGGCGACGGCGGTTCGGGCGAGGTCGTTGCGGTGGACTCGGGCGTTGCGAGCGCTCGGGGCTCGGCTTGCTCGATGGAGTGGACAGCGGCGGAGCTCCTGGACACGATGAGAGGACGCACGGGTGGCAG
>NC_057812.1:312191812-312201810 GCF_018294505.1 Triticum aestivum
AGGGAGCACGGCTACGACGTAGGCACGGCGGTGGTAGCGTCGGTCATGGCGGGGGAGCGCGAGGGGGAGGAGCTGGAGAGGAGAGGGGGTGTCTGGGGGGTTCGGGGGAGCGAGGGAGGCCGGTCCACGACGTCACCGGGCGAGGGGAGCGGCGAGGCGGCGAGCAGGTGCGTGGCGCGCGCTACGGTCGCCGTCGGGCACCTGCCTGCCTGCCTGGCCGGCAAGCAGCTCACTGGAGCGGCGCTGGGCTGGGCCGGCAGGTGGGCCGGGAGCAGGCGTCAGGTAAGTTTTTCCATTTTCTTTCTGTTTTCTATTTTTTTTAATACCTCTGCAACTTTGTTGAATTAAATAAAATACTTAGGCAACTCCTAAAATCACCAAACTACTCCTGGTCCATGGTGGGAATATTTCCAACATGAAACATTTTAGTTTGGAGATATTTGAGCATTTAAATATTTTATATAATTTTAAATGCCCAAATTCAAATATTTATGATTTAATTCAAAAACCCTAAGATGGCCTAGGAAAATGTGCATCACTTTTGGCAGAGGTTCTGAACCAAGACAAAAATGATGGGCATTTTAGAAGGGCATTTCAGGTTCATTGAAAAAGTTTTTAGTAAACCCTAATTGGTTTCAGAGGGGACTGGGGGTTCTGTCATCCCCATTTCAGGTTTCTGATGAAAGAATAAACATGATGCAACACTCTAATGCATGACTAGCTAGGGTGTGACAACTCACCCCCACTCGAAAGAATCTCGTCCCGAGATTTGGGTTCCTCCGGAAAGAAGGCGGGATACTCAAGTCGAAGACGATCCTCCCTTTCCCAAGTTGCTTCATCCTCAGAATGGTGCGACCATTGTACTTTGAGAAACTTGATGTTATGACGTCGAGTGGTACGCTCGACCTGATCGAGGATACGAATGGGGTACTCTCGATATGTAAGATTATCTTGGAGATCAAGCGTTTCGTGGCCCACTCCACGGATAGGATCCGAGAAGCAACGCCTGAGTTGAGAAACGTGGAAGACATCGTGGACTCTGGAGAGGTGCGGAGGTAGTTCCAACTGGTAGGCAACTTCTCCTCGTTTAGCGAGAATGCGAAAAGGTCCAATGTAACGAGGAGCCAATTTGACTTTGATACCGAAACGATGGGTTCCCTTCAGAGGGGTAACCCGAAGGTAAGCCTTCTCGTCAACCTCGAAAGTCATAGCCTTATGTTTTCGGTCATATTGACTCTTTTGACGAGATTGGGTTGTTTTCAACTTTTCACGAACGATGCGAACTTGCTCTTCTGCCTCCTGAATCATATCCGGGCCAAAGAATTGTCTTTCCCCGGTCTCTGACCAGTTAAGGGGTGTTCGACACCGTCGTCCATAGAGAACTTCAAAAGGGGCTTTACCCAAGCTAGATTGATAGCTGTTGTTGTAAGCGAATTCGGCAAATGGAAGGCACTTCTCCCAATCCATTCCGAATGAGATAACAGAGGCTCGAAGCATGCTTTCTAGGATCTGGTTGACGCGTTCCACTTGACCACTCGATTGAGGATGAAAAGCGGTGCTAAAGGAAAGGCGGGTTCCCATAGCGTTTTGGAAACTTTCCCAAAATCGAGAGGTGAAAAGACTTCCTCTATCCGAGTTAATTTCCAAGGGAACACCATGGAGAGACACTATTCGGGAGATGTATAAGTCTGCCAGCTGACTAGCGGTTATACTCTCGCGAACAGGTAAGAAATGGGCCACTTTGGAAAGACGATCAACAACGACGAAGATAGCATTATTCCCTCTTTTGGTCCTGGGAAAACCGGTAATGAAGTCCATACCAATTTTATCCCATTTCCATTCAGGAATGGCTAAGGGTTGAAGGGTGCCAGCAGGCCGTTGATGCTCTGCTTTTACACGACGGCAGACGTCGCAGCTAGCAATATACTGAGCAATTTCTCTCTTCATCCTAGTCCACCAGAACCTCTGGCGTAGGTCCTGATACATCTTGGTACTAGCGGGATGAATGGTGAGAGGAGATTCATGAGCCTCCTTTAGGATCAACTGCCGTAGATGCTGGTTCTTGGGAACCACTAAACGGTTCTCAAAGTACACAACACCATGATCATTTGTGGAGAAACAACTAGCACCTCCGCTAGCAATGTTCTCCTTGATTTTAGATATTCCCTTATCTCGCTTTTGGGCAGCGATGATTTGATCCGTAAGAGTAGGTTTCGCTACCAAGGTGGAAAGAAATCCTTGAGGAACAATGTGAAGGTTAAGCTTCCGAAATTCCTCATGGAGAAGCGGTTGACCTTGTTGTAACATCAGGTTGTTACAATAAGATTTACGACTTAGCGCATCAGCCATGACGTTGGCTTTCCCTGGGGTGTAAGTTATTCCTAAGTCGAAATCTGTGATCAACTCAACCCAACGTCTTTGCCTGAGATTCAAATCTGGTTGGGTGAAAATGTACTTCAGACTCTGGTGATCAGTGAATATTTCGCAACGGTTACCGAGGAGGTAATGTCGCCAGGTCTTAAGTGCATAGACTACGGCTGCAAGCTCTAGATCATGAGTAGGATAATTCTCCTCATGTGGGTGCAATTGCCGTGAAGCATAAGCAATTACATGTCGATCTTGCATGAGAATGCAACCTAATCCTTGTCGCGAGGCATCGCAGTAGATAACAAAGTCCTTAGAGAAGTCTGGCGGTACCAGCACGGGAGCAGAAGTCAGGTGTCTTTTCAGTTCCTGAAAGCTGTGCTCACATTGTGGAGTCCATTCGAACTTTTTATCTTTCTTGAGGAGTTCAGTTAGAGGTTTAGCAACTTTGGAGAAGTTTTCGACAAAGCGACGGCAATAGCTCGCTAAGCCTAGAAAACTCCGAACTTGCTTGACCGATTCAGGTGGAGTCCAATTAAGGACGGCTTGAACTCGCTCAGGGTTAACAGCAATACCTTTACCAGATATTACATGACCCAGATAGGTCACTTCCGACAACCAGAATTCACATTTAGAGAATTTGGCATAAAGACGATGCTCTCGAAGTTTCTTCAACACTAGCCTTAGATGTTCGGCATGTTCTTCCTCGTTCTTGGAGTAGATGAGTATATCATCGAGATAAACCACGACGAATTTATCCAAATACTCCATGAAGATTGAGTTCATTAACCGAGAAAAGGTGGCTGGAGCGTTGGTTAAACCGAAGGACATGACGGTGTACTCGTATTGGCCATAACGAGTAACAAAGGTCGTTTTAGGAATGTCCCCGTTTCTGATTTTGATTTGATGGTAGCCCAACCTCAAATCCATTTTGGAGAAGATTGAGGATCCAGCGAGCTGATCATACAGGTCGTTGATCCTGGGGAGCGGATATTTGTTCTTGATTGTGACCAAATTGACAGGTCGATAATCTACAACCATCCGGTCCGTACCATCCTTCTTCTTGACGAAGAGGACGGGGCAAGCCCACGGAGATGAACTAGGTCGGATGAAACCCTTTTTCAAGGACTCATCGAGTTGTTTCTTAAGCTCGGCTAGTTCTAGTGGTGCCATCTTATAGGGTCTTCTAGCAATCGGGACGGTTCCTGGAATGAGGTCTATTACGAACTCAACATCCCTGTCAGGTGGAACACCTGGCAATTCCTCTGGGAAGACATCCGGGAAGTCACGGACTACCGGAACGTCCTCAAGGTCTGGCAAAGGGCTGGCGTTAAGAGAATATAATTGTCGCTCGGCTAACCGGGTCAAGACATTGACTATCTTGCCCGAAGGATGAGTGAGTTGAACAGTCCTAGAGAAGCAATCAATTTTGGCATAATGAGCTGACATCCAGTCCATACCCAAAATGATATTAATATCTGAAAATTTGAGAGCTATCAAAGATGCAAGGAAAACAAGTCTGTCGACTTGGATTTCATTTCCATAACTTACCCTGGAGGTCTGCCATCTAGAACCAGGAGTAGAAATTTCCATAGTGGATGGCATGTCACAGAATGCGGTGTTATGCAAACGAGCATAGTTCTCGGATATAAATGAATGAGAGGCTCCTGTATCGAAAAGAACAGATGCCGGGTGGCAATTAACAAGGAGCGTACCGAGAACGACGTTGGGATCCTCTTGAGCTTCTTCGGCAGAGATACAGTTGACATGGCCACGTGTAGCGGTGGCCGGCTTGGCGTGGAACACTTTCCCTGTCGGCTTGCAACGGCCAACAGCTTTAGCAGATTGGTTGGGGTTGGTCTGGGGACACTCACGCATATAGTGGCCAGATTCCCCACACTTGAAACAAGTCACGGAACTGGTGCGTGGAGGAGCACTATTGGTTGGACCCCCATAGGGCTTGGCTGGTGCAGACTGTTGAACGGGGCGAGGCGTCTGGAAGGATGGCCTCGGTGTGAACCTGGGTGGCAGGGCGGTGTTTGGCACCCACACGCGGCGCTTCTGAGGACCAGCACCGGATGAGGAACCCATGTCACGGCCATGCTTGCATGTTGCGTCATAATCAGTCTGACCAGTCTCAGCACTGATGGCCTTGTTAACAAGTTTCTGAAAGGATGTGCACTCATGCAGACGGAGGTCGCGGCGAAGCTCAGGACTAAGTCCCTTACGGAACCTTGCTTGCTTCTTGGCATCAGTAGAAACTTCCTCAGTTGCATATCGTGCGAGGTTACCGAACTCCCTGCTGTAAGCATCCACAAAGAGTCGGCCCTGAGTGAAACTGCAAAATTCCTCACGTTTACGATCCATGAGACCCTCCGGAATGTGATGTTCACGGAAAGCCTCGCTGAATTCAGCCCAAGTAGTAACATGGCCCGCTGGACGCATAGCTCCATAATTCTCCCACCATAGACTGGCGGGGCCTTCAAGATGATATGCAGCAAAGGTGACCTTGTCGGCCTCAGCTACTAGCGCGGAACGCAGCTTGTGAGAGATACTGCGAAGCCAGTCATCAGCGTCGAGAGGCTCGACGGAGTGGTGGAACGTGGGTGGATGTAACTTGATGAAATCACTGAGTGACACCACGTTAGTCCTCTGATGGTGTGCTGTGTTCTGTTCAATACGCTCCAACAAACGGTTGGTCTCCCGCTTGTTTCTTTCGGCTTCCATCATAACCTCGGCTAGGGAAGGAGGATGAGGCAGATTTGCATTCCTGACTTCACTGCCTTCGGCCTGCTCTTGAGGAGCAGGGTTAGTGCGCGTGTTGACCATCCTAGGTAAACAAGACAATGATTTAGTCAGAATGATAAAATTCCGACATAGGATACAGAATGTAAGGAATAACTCGGAATGCAAGATGATCATCCGTATGACATGGTAGATACAGAAACTGCTTCTTTATTCCATCGTCATACACACCATACAGGGTTTAGTACAAGACCAAACAAGGTACTATTACGGTGAAAAGAGGATTACATCTCATCGGAGGCATTCCAATCTCCTATACATTATTTTTCTACACCTCCGGAAGGCGATACAAACTAGGTCATATCCCACGAGTCACGCAGGACGATAGACGACACAGCTAACACGAACTAGTGATACTACCACTAACTCAGACCGATCCGTAGTAGTCCTCGTAGAAGTCACCTCCATAGCCTGGAAGCTCAACATGATCATCCGGAAACAGACGATCTCGCGGAGCTTGTGGACCATAGGGGCTAGGATGAGGTCTTGGACCAACAGACGGTGGCCTGCGGGGACCGCGAGGTGGGGTGATGCCTCCTACATCACGCCAACCCATCATGTCTGGCAGAGCAGATCTCACAGGATAGAGATCGCGCATATCCGAATATCCAGCTTGCACCGCCGGTGCAAACCGAGTCAATGTGGCCCAATGGTCAGCACGGGTATTGAAGAGCTCTAACCTCAAGGCCCGATTTTCACGGTCCTTATCCTCGAGCATCTCAGCAGTAGTGCGAGTCCGTGAATCCTCCTGAGTGGGGTCAGCATAGATAGCCTGGAGATACCCTTGTGCTCCCGGGAGTGATCCTGGCATATACCGGAAATCAGAGTCCCGAAATAGGCCAGACCTGACTCGCATGATGGTCATCATAGAGTAGGCGGCGTCCTGCACAGCCATCTCAATAGTAACCCCGAGTCCATAGGAGCAGTGAAGGGGCTCGGTGGACCCAGGATAAGATGGAAATATCCTGACAGTGCAGAGATACTGGCTTTGATTAAAGTCTCGGAATTGCTCTTCGACCGTGTACTCAGGATACCAACGGTATCCAGCCTCAGTCATTACCCTGACCAACATGGCAGTATGGCCGGGTACATCTAGGCATCGAGTCAGGCGAACCACTTGATTGAGGTCGCGAGTGGCCATCTGAAAACACAATCATAATGCAAAGGCATTAGAATTTCTAGCAGAATTTTGGCAGCATAACAGCTGTAAATGCTCAAGAAGGATTTTGAGACATTTGACAAAGGATTTCATACACACTCAACACCATCATATCAAAGTTCTGAGTCCATCCTAGCAACATAATGTGGTAGTAGAACTGAACTAGGCTTGTATCCATCAAACCTATAAGGTACTACTGATTAGTAACACGTGATCCTGATAGAGAGAATAGATCCTAATTCCTTAACCCCCGGTGGAAGAATAGACTGACTCAGATCAGAATGTCATAAGATAAAGAAGTAAAAAGAGCCTTACGTTCCACCCACAAACAATTCCCCTACATATAACTAAAGAATTTCTAGACTCAACATCGACCAGTTTGGCTTGGAGAACCTACAGGCAGTCCGGCTCTGATGCCAACGCTGTCAGGACCCCGACTCGATGTCACATCGATCTAGCTTGTAACACCTCATATCACTTTGCGGCCTCACGCACGGTATCCCCACGGGTGTCGCCTTACCTTTGCCCGGGACCGTTTGCGCCTTTTGGCTCACGTATATGATAGTGTCGCTAGCATCCATATGATAAAGAGCCCGGGCTGACATGACTAGTCGTAAACCCAAAGTGGCACAGGCTTACAGGGACAGGCATCCATGACCCAGCAACGAACGTGTCGGTCATCAGCAAGTGGGTCCGGGCTGTAGCACTGGGCTAGCAGGACTCCGGTACTCAATGCGTGACATTTCCCCGAAGGGACAGACACAGGAACGAAGAAGGACACATGCCAGCCAGCCTAAGTGTTCCAGAGCAGTAGCAAGCTACCATGGCTCAGTGGTAACACTAGGAGACATTTCCCGGTAAGAGAGGCTACTAAGGATAAACAACTAGATAGTCAGATCCCACACATACCAAGCATTTCAATCATACACACAATATGCTCGATATGTGCAAACACAACAAGGCATCACAACATGACTCTATGACACAAGTACTTTATTTAAGGCTCAGAGAGCCATACATAACATACACAAAGGTACGGGTCACACGACCCAGCATTCAAGTCATACAGTCATACAAACCAGCAGCGGAAGTAACTTGTCTGAGTACAGACAACTAGGAAAATAAAAGAGGCTTGGAAAGCCTAGCTATACTACGTGGTCCTTCACAAGCTCAGGATCACCACCTGGGCCTTAGCCTACTCATTGATGTCAACGTCTACGTAGAACCCATCAGAAGGGGTTGCAGCTTCTTTTGTAAAAATGTAAATTATAGCAACATGAGTACAAAGGTACTCAACAAGACTTACATCAGATCCTACATACATGCATATTATCAAGAAGGGTTGGTGGAGTTATTGCAGCAAGCCAGCTTTGACTCTTGGCTAGGCTAACCTACGAGACTCGAACTTGAAATGGTTTTGCGTACACGAGTCCACTACTCACCACTTCAATACACTACCGAGGATCCACCTCCGTCTTCCTACGGAAGAGCCATCCTCGGCACTCACACTTATCTTGAGGCTTTTAGTAGTTTCCGTTTACTTGTCTATGAACTGTATAGGCAACCAAGTAGTCCTTTACCGCGGACGCGGCTATTCGAATAGATCATGATAACCCTGCAGGGGTGTACTTCTTCATACATGTTTCCACCACTTAGCGTCTGCACACGACATGTGCTCGGCAGACTTCAAGCGAAAGCCGACGTGGGTGTAGACCACGACCTACCTAAACACCTAAGCCTCTAGTCCAGGTTTATCGCCTATCCAGGTTCCATCCGCAGGGAGTCCGGCCGAGGTTTCCCATACGGCCCCGAATGATGTGAACAGGGTTCCCGAGATACCTAACGGGTATTCGGTACACCCGGCCACGTACCTACCGCATCACAGCCCACCCCTACGGTCAGCGCTGTCCACGGCCTCCAGTAGGCTACAAACACCAGAAACTACTTGCAACTCCTGGACAGAGAGCTAGGGTGAATAAGAAGTCGAGCGGGGTCATATTTCAGGGCCCAATGCGTGGTAGTAGCTGTATCTTAAATCACACATACTGATCTCAGTGCTTAAGGTCGGCTTCAATGAAACAACCCACCATGTACTCCTACATGGCCTCTCATCGATACCTTTACCAAATCGTGTTCACCACACCACTCTCATTACCGACATAATCATTTCACTCTAGCCATCACCCAGATGAACCAGACCTGACACGACTCTAAGCATAGCAGGCATAGCAAGGTAGGAACAACACATACATATGGCTCAATCAACTCCTACACATGCTAGTGGGTTTCATCTAGTTACTGTGGCAATGACAGGTCATGCAGTGGAATGGGTTCAACTACCGTAGCACACAGCAGTTTGAAACGCGTTGTCTTAATGCAGTAAAAGAGAGCAGGAGCGAGAACATGGGATTGTATCGATATGATCAAATGGTTGGTTGCTTGCCTGATGGTTCGATGCACTGATACGGTTCTTCGTTAGGGTAATCACGGTACTCCTCGGAGGCAGAACCTGCCGCAAAGAACACCGATACACAACCATCACCAAACAATGTGCAACAATATGATGCATGCATGAAACATAGCAATATGAGTGTGTTGGGCTAATGCAACTAAGACCAGAAGGGTTTGAACCAATTTGAATCAAAGATTCAAATTTCAAACTCAAACATGGCCTTTTAAAGTGTTTTTCCTTGTTCTGTATTAAACATCAGGTTAACTTGTTTAATCATGCATGAAAATAGTACAGATGGATAGATTGGATTTTTCTGATCATTTTTCATATATAATTTGTCTGATTTGGAGTTACAGAATAAAAGTTATGAATTTTTGAAGTTTAAACTATATTCTGGAATTTCCTATATTAGATTAATTCCAGAAAATCAATTATTGCGTCAGCCTGACGTCAGTGTGACGTCAGCAGGTCAACGGAACACGTCCGGGTCAAACTTGACAGTGGGTCCCGCGTGTCAGGGTGATTAATTTAATTAAAGTTTAAATAAAACTAAACCTGTTTAATTAACAGGGCTGGGCCCCACCTGTCATTGACTCAGGGGAGTCAACCAGGGCCCACCCGTGGTCAAACCCGGGTCGGCTGCACCGGCGTTTAGCCGCCGGCGAGCTCGACGCGGCGGCGGAAGTGGTTTTGGCTGTTTCGGCCACCAAATGGGTCGCGGAGACCACCGGAGTGGAGCTGAGGACGAGCCGCAGCTCTTGGTGGAGTCCGTTGGGGTCGGGGTGGCCGGAGTTGGCGCCGGCGATGACTTTGGCAGCCACCGGGGTTCGGCCGAAGACGAACTTGACGCAAGAGGGGTCGGTGAGGTGCGGGGAGTAGCTAGTTAGGTGCTACGTGACGCGGTGAGCATGATGGACACCGTGGAGTGGTCGGAGGGTGACCGGGAGCACGTCGGCGACGAGCTCCACGGTGGTGGGTGCGGTTGAGCTCCGGGAGGTCGCTACACGGCTCGGGAGCAAGAAAAGAAAGGGGGGGAAGATGGCCAAGCTCACAGTGAGTGCGACGAAGCCCTTGGTGCGGCCGGAGATGGACCGGAGCGACGACGGCGTTGAAGGGGATCTCCGGCGACGGCGGTTCGGGCGAGGTCGTTGCGGTGGACTCGGGCGTTGCGAGCGCTCGGGGCTCGGCTTGCTCGATGGAGTGGACAGCGGCGGAGCT